>NW_026799998.1:300000-500000 GCF_032191835.1 Heteronotia binoei | reverse complement strand
AAAGAAAAGAATGCTGACCACGCCCACACCCCAAAGTCTCACAAGTGGCAATTAATGCTGAATTCTCCTTGAATAAAGATCCGGGCTGTGGCAGAGAAGTTGATTCTTAAATGGAGTCCTATGCTCCAATCCTTCTTCCAAGAGTGAGAGATGAAATAATCCAGTGCAGCAAGGCACGTAGGAAATATGACAGGGTTGTACATTTCCTACGTGCCTTGCTGCACTGGAGTGCAGGTGTGGTCAGCGTTCTTTTCTTTTGAATGTGATTAATTTCACTTTGTATGTTTGAATTTAGTTCTGTGTTTATAAAGTATTGTTAAGTTTTTTGTTATTACTGAGGCTGGTTTTTCATGGAGGTTTATATACCTTTCCCACGTTACTCTGTTTGGTTGCCTTAATCCCCAGGTGGGGGCAGGGGATCCACCAGTCTGGAGGCCCTCCCCCCACTTCAGGGTCATCAGAAAGCAGAGGAGGGGAGGAAATGTCTGCTGGGCACTCCATTATTTCCTATGGAGACTGATTCCCATAGGGTATAATGGAGAATTGATCCTCAGGTACCTGGGGCTCTGGGGGAACTGTTTTTTGAGGTACATGTACCAAATTTTCAGCATGGCATTCAATGCCTCTTCACAAAACACCCTCCAAGTTTCAAAAGATTGGATCAGGGGGTCCAATTCTGTGAGCCTCAAAAGAATGGGCCCCTATCCATTATTTCCAATGGATAGAAGGCATTTAAAAGGAATGCGATGGCCAGAATTCCCTTTGGAGTTCAATTATGCTTGTCATACCCTTGCTCCTGACTCCACCCTCAAAGTTCCCAGATATTTCTTGAATTGGACCTGGTAACCCTGACTTGAGGGCATCCAATGAAGCTGATGGGCAATAGATTCAGAATAGACAAAAGATAATACTTCTTTACACAGAGAGTGATTAAAATGTGGAATTTGCAGCAAGAGGATGTAGTGACAGGTCTATCAGTGGCTATTAACCATGATGACTAATGGGAACTTCCACATTCAGAGGATGTAAAGCTCTGAATATCAGAGCTGGGAGGCAATATCATATGAAGGCCTTGGCCTCTATGCCCTGTTGCTTGAACTGGTTGACCATTGTGTGAGACAGGATGCTGGACTAGATGGATCACTGGTCTGGTCCAGCAGGGTTCTTCTTATATTCTTATTTTCTTCCAGACCTAGTAGAAGAAGAAGAAGAAGAAGAAGAAGAAGAAGAAGAAGAAGAAGAAGAAGAAGAAGAAGAAGAAGAAGAAGAAGAAGAAGAAGAAGAAGAAGAAGAAGAAGAAGAAGAAGAAGAAGATGATATTGGATTTATATCCCGCCCTCCACTCCGAAGAGTCTCAGAGCGGCTCACAATCTCCTTTACCTTCCTCCCCCACAACAGACACCCTGTGAGGTGGGTGGGGCTGGAGAGGGCTCTCACAGCAGCTGCCCTTTCAAGGACAACCTCTGCCAGAGCTATGGCTGACCCAAGGCCATTCTAGCAGGTGCAAGTGGAGGAGTGGAGGAGTGGGGAATCAAACCCGGTTCTCCCAGATAAGAGTCCGCACACTTAACCACTACACCAAACTGGCTCTAACTGGCTCTACACCAAACTGGCCAAACTGGCAATAAGGCACTTGTTCCATCCTACCTTTCAATATATTCTTGGCTTGGGACTGTCATGTCTACAGGACTGAATATCCTATTATGCATCAACTGTGATCCTCTGACTGCCTTTCTATACCATCCCATGAATTAGTCTGCTCATCCTTGTGCTGTGCTAGGATGTTTTTGATTATTGGACAGATATTATGGAACAGTACCCAAGAAGGTGAAAAGGAACTGCCACTGTATTTTTTTGAAAGATCTGTAAAATCTGACTTTTTTCAGGGATCTTTTTTTTTGAGGGAGGAGTTGGTGGAAATCTGATTTAGAGATGTTATGGGATTTTGTTATGTGTCTTAAGTTGTTTTATGCTGTCATGCTTCTATTTTTGTTTGAATATTGTGGTATTACTAGTACTGGTTATTGTAACTTTGTGTTTGCATTTGTTAGCTATCTTGAATCTCGAATCAAAGGTTGGATATAAATCTTTTAATACATGAATTCTTTAATGACATCTTTTGAATATTAAAATAAGATTTAGTTTTTCTATTTGGGTGTACTGTGGTGGATGACTTGAAATCTGAGGTGTAGATTCTATCTGTTGATTTTCCACAAGGTTCAATCTTTTCACCTATTTTGTTCAATGTACACATTAAACCCTTTTGTGAGTTCATTTGTAGCTTTAGAACTGGGTGACACCAATATGAAAATAATATCAGCTCTGTATTTCACTGAATACACTTACAGAAGCAGTTGCTAAGACCAGTCACTGGATGCTATGGTCAAATGACTGAAGGAGAATGAGCTAAAACTGAATCCTGACAAAAATGGACACAACTTTGGTAAGTAAGGTACAGGTCATGAAGAGGATTGTGTTGCCCACACTAGACAGTATTGGTATGAAGCTGTCTAACCCAGTAAAGGGTTTGGAGGGGTGGGTTACTGGATCCTGCAGTGTTGCTAGAAGATCAAGCAATCAAAGTATCAAAGAGGATTTTTTTTAAAAAAGCTTTGTATTTGATCTGAGTTTCCTTCTTGGGTTTTTCTGGTATGGCCTTGTTTCGTGTAACTTCAAGGCTGGATTACAGCAACATAATCTATGTGCCTTTAAAAATGATATGGAAGCTTCTGTTTGTACAGAGTATAACTGCTTGCCTATTAGGGCCTGTCAAAGAGACAAACCATCTTAGGGGAGAATTCCAGCTAAAACTCTCATCTTCTTGCACTCTGACTGCTTTGCATGTGACAGCCAGCCTCTCCTCAAGATTACTCATCAAGGTCTCCTATGAGGTTTAGGTTTATTCAATTTATATCCTGCCCTCCCTGCCAAAGCAGACTCAGGGTGGCTCACAATTTGTAACAAAACAATATAAACATTAAGTTAAAATGACATTCAGGTGCTAATTTCTATACAATTAAATATTATACTAATTAAATACAGATTCTTATATTTCCAAACAACAATGGGAAGAACACTTTTTAAAGGTATTCAATGATCAACCCCATGACAGCATTGCAATTAATTATCAATCCAATTCCTTATTGACTAGTTTGCCTGAGTAGCCTCCGGTAACTGTGATTTTGCCTGAGTGCTCCTGTAACCTCATTTCCTCAATGAAGAGTAATAAAGCCCCAGGTGAAAATTTTATTCCACCAGATATGCTTAAGACTTTTCAAGACTGGTGGGCACCTGTTTTAGCCACTCTCTTCACTAACATTTACAGGACTGGCAGATTTCCTGAAGAATGGACCTCCTATATTGTGGTCCCAATTTATAAGAAAGAAGATCGCACCAACCCTGCAAACTATAGGCCAATAAACTCGTTGGATGTGGTCGGGAAATTGTATGCTAGACATCTTCTATCTAAATTGGAAATATGGGTATCTGAGAATAATTTGATAGCACCACATCAAATAGGATTCAGACATGATTACTCCACTCTTGACCACTGTCTATTACTGCAGCATCTTATTAGTAAATATACAACTCGTCCTTTCAAAAAATTGTATGTGGCATTTGTGGATCTTAAAGCCACATTTGATTCGATCTCAAGGAACCACCTATGGACGAAACTGAGTAATATGAATATTGACCATAGGCTGCTTGAACGTATAAAAGGTCTTTATTCCAAGTATGAAGATTCAGCTTGGCCGTCATGGTCAATTGTCCAACCCAGTTAAAACAACAAAAGGAGTCTGACAGGGGTGCATTTTGGCCCCACTTCTTTTTAATTTATACCTGAATGATATAGTAGACTATCTAGCAGGTCCACAGTTTTTTCCCAGTTAAAGCAGGAGGAAAATGTATTTCTACTCTACTTTATGCAGATGACACCTTGTTAATTTCTCATACCCAAATTGGCCTTAGAAGATTATTGAGACATTTTAGCCAATATTGCAAAGACAATCTATTACATGTAAACTATGATAAAACCAAGATTATGGTCTTTGCTAGTAGATCCCATTACTATATATGGAAAATGGATGAGAAACCACTAGAACAGGTTCCCTTTTTTAAATATTTAGGTGTGCTGTTCCATCAATCAGCCTCTTGGGCCTCTCATATTGACTACGCTAAGTGTAATCTCGAAAAAGCTGCTGTGGGGCTATTGCGATTTTATAGAAGAGGTGGATGCTTGATATGTCCAGCTGTAGAAATCTACAAAATGCAGTTATTACCCCAGCTTCTGTATGGAGCGCCAGTATGGGCTTCTGAAAATCTTCATACTTCAGAAATTTCCCAAAATAAATTTACACGCAGGCTTCTTGCTGTCCCACCTTCAACACCTTCTGTAATTACTAGAATAGAATTATCTTTAGGGTTTGTAGAATCTTTTGGGATCAAGTGCCGTGTTCTACTGGAGAAAGTTTTCCTTCCAGACGTTTCGTTCTCAGCTGCGGAGAACATCCTCAGTGGCGTTGCAGCCGGAGCAGGCTGCAACGCCACTGAGGATGTTCTCCACAGCTGAGAACGAAACATCTGGAAGGAAAACTTTCTCCAGTAGAACACGGCACTTGATCCCGAAAGATTCTACAAACCCTAATGATGTTACCAGCTGTGAAAACCTGAAATCTTTGAGAATTATCTTTATCTCAGATAATAACCTTAGTTCATAAATATCAATTTTTGGTTGAAGATTATTTTTCATATGGCTTCCGAATTACTTACTTTGGCATATGGGGAAATGGATAGGTCTTGGCGCAGTTTTGTTTTGAGAATAGTGGCCAAGCTTGGGTTCTCAGTTGATTATCTGATTTTACAATGCCAAATCTCTTGTTAGCAAAGATTGTTGGATCAGTGTATTCAAGCTGACATGGGACTATTAGGCAAATTGAGAATTTCTTTGATTTATAGACAGTTATCACCCTCACCTCTGGTATCTTCTCCATATTTTGTTAATCTAATTAATTTCAAGTATCGAAAAGCTTTTACTAGGGCTCGTTTCGATATTTTACCATTATTAGCCAATGAAGGTTGTTTTAAGCGGATACCTTATGAAAAAAGAGTTTGCCCCTTTGATCAAATGTCTATTGAAGACCTATGTTATATTTTATTGTGTAAAACATGAGACAGAATGAAATAGGTTTTTGTGTACCATTTTATCTCACCTTCTTGGAAGGTCAGACCAAGAAAAATTAGTATTCCTATTGTCAGATAGAGATAAATATATTGGTTTCCAAGTGGCAAAGTTTATGGCTGCCATTATAGATAAAAAAATGAGTAAAGAGATATATTAACTACTATCCTTTTTACTACTGTGAATTGTTTTCTTAGGATGCCATTGGATAAATTTTATTGATAATTCAGCCTAAATTTTATCATGATTTATATAATTCTATTGTTGTATTGAATGTTTTATTTTATTTTATTGTCTGGTTGTCGGTTACTATGGCATTTTGTTGCTAATGCAATAAAGATTGATTGGATCGATTGAAATACGTAGATGGCATTCAGTAGTCTTAAAACATCCATTCAGCTCTAATGTCCTTGGTGATGGCAGTCATTTCAGTTAATTCTAGCTAAAATTAACTGCCAAACGCTAGCTGAAATAGTGTGGTCTTTCAGGCTTTGCAGGACTGGGCAAGGTCCTGCAAAGCTCTGACATTCTCTGGGAGTTGATTCCACCAATAAAGGGTGGTGATTGAGAAGGCTCTTTCACATGTTGCTTGAGTCTTGCTCCCCTTGGCCTGGGAATCAGTAGCAAATTTTGAGTTCCCAATCTAAGTACCCTCTGGGGAACATGTGGGGAGAGACAATCCCTAAGGTAAACAGGTTCTCAGCCATATAGGGCTTTAAAGATAATACAGCACCTTGTAGCAAATCTGGTATGCCACAGTCAGCCAGTGCAGTGCCCGCAGCCCAGGCTGTATGTGCTCCTGCATGGAGAGCCCCAATAGCAATCTGGATGCCACATTCTACACTAGCTGCAGCTTCCAGATTTCAGACAAAGGCAGCCCCATATAGAGGGCATTACAGTAGTCCAATCTTGAGGTGACTGTAGCATGGATCACAGTTGCCAAGTCACTGTGCTCGAGGAAGGGAACCAACTGCCTTACCTGCCTAAGGTGGTAAAAGGCAGATTTGGCAGTGACTACTATCTGGGCCTCCATTGTTAGTGAAGTCTCCAGTAGCACCCCAGGCTTCTGACCATGGGTGCCTCACAAGTGGTGCTCCATCAAAAGCTGGTAGGGGAATTTCCCTGCCAGGACTGCCGCAACGCAGGCAAAGGACCTCTGTCTTCATTGGATTCAGCTTCAATCAGCTCAGCCTAAGTCATCTCACCATGGCTTGCAGTACCAGGTCCAGGTTTTTCAGGTTGCCAGGTCTTTGTTGGAAAATTTGGGGGTGGATCCAGCAGATGGCAGGGTTTGGGGAGAGGAGGGATATCAGCATGGTACAATGCCATAGAGTCCACCCTTCAAAGCAGTAATTTCTCCAGGGGAGCTGATCTCTGCCAGCTGAAGATCAGTAGTAAAAGTGGGAGATCCCCAGGACCCATCTAGAGGCTCGTAACCCTACTTGAGAGCCTGATAATTAGTTCACACAGTTCAGTTGTGAAACTGGTAAGGGAGAGGGAATCTCATTCTTATCCCAGAAAGTTCCATGGTGACAGTCCTGTGATTGGTTGGAAAGGTCAAGTGGTTATGGCCAGGAACTTCTATATACTATAGATTATGGTAGAGAGAACATTTCCCTTCTTATCCCCTTTCTGCCTGAAGTTCTGTATGTATACTCTGGAACATTATGTTTCAGCTGTAAGAACTAGTGTTGCTGCTGTTAGGAACAACTAGTTATAGCCCCCAGGTCTGGTCAGGGGACCCCCCAGTTTTTCAGGCTGGCCAGTGGGAGGAGGCCCTGCCTCAACAGCCAGAATGTGGCTTTAGATCTGGGCAGGCTTAGAAGAAGCTTTCAAACTGTGTTTTGGAATGTATTAAATCTTAGCAGGATGCAAATGCTGCATGGGGACGGGTGAGCAGGCAGAACCATGTGACTCTTTCCACTGAGTGTAGGAGAGAGCAAGATAACACAATCACTGCATTCATTTCAGAAGTAAACAGTTTACAACCTGATTATGGGATAGTAAACAGTTTACAACCTGATTATTGGATGGAGGAAAACTCCATCCCCTAGAGCTCTCTCTCCTATACTTCCATTTCCCTGTGTTAGTCTGAAGAAATTGGTGAAATGCAGCAGATTGTTACATTCAGCAATTCCTGTAGTAAAGTGATTGTCCCAGTGAGATCACAAAAGCATGTGCTTGCAAACTGTTTTGGCTGCTTTGTGAATATGTGCGTTCACTTTCATTTAGTGGAAGTGCAGCTGCTGGGGTGCAAGGAAATCAAGAACTGCACTGCTGTATTTTTATTTTAGGGAATGGGAAAGTCTCCAGGCTCCAGTCCCAAAGTCTCCTGGTATTTTCTGAGTTAGACCTGGAAACCCTAAAAGGCAGTTAGTTTTGTTATTTTATGTGCGTTATGACTCCGCTGACTTCCATTCTTTGTTTTGAAATCTTTTTGAATGTCTTCAATAAAGGCTTTTTGCTTAATTTTGTGCAAATTGCTGGGAAATCACTTGAACCCACACTTAAGTTTGATTACATTACTGCACCAAGACATGGTTGGGTTTGACAGTGCCCAGGGATGGAAGTCTTACTGCCATCCTGAAACAGCTTCATTGTTTATTTATTTAGATAATTTAGAATTTATTTAGATAATTTTATGCCACTTACCCTGATAATCTGCCAGAAGCAGTTTACAAGATTTTTTTTAAAATTAAAATTGTTAATTAAAACCTGGCATTAAAATTCCAGCCAGGTCATAAAAATGTAGAACATTGAACAACTTAAGACCAAATGCACACTGTAAAGAGGCATTAGAAGTCCAACCTCTTAATTTAAATCTTGATGAAACAGAAAGTTTTTAGCTTGGCACCTAAAACAGAGCAGCATGGACGCCTGGCAGGCTTCAAGGTAAAATGCATTCCATAAGGTGAGGTGCCACTACTGAAAAAGCCCTATCTTTGGTTGCTACCTGCCAAACATCTAAAGGTGGAGGCATAAAGAGTAGGACTTAAGACACAGCTCTAAGCTAAGGCCTGGGCAACATGGAAGGAGGCAATATCCAATTTTTTCCAGGGTGAGCCCCCTCTGGGCAACCAATACAGGACTTGGGAGCTCGGGGGCTCAGGCCTCTCCAAGGCAACCAGTGCCAGGCATAGCAACAAACTCCATTGAGTGTATGAAACTGTTTTCCAGATTTTCAAGAAGGAGAGAGAATGAACTTCAGGCATGGATGGGTTAGTGCATCCTGTGAAGAAATGCATTTTTCTCCTGGGATATTGTGAGGAAGGAAAACCTCCCTGTGTGTGTTTTTTCCTCTGGACTGGAAAGAAAGAAGTCATTGGTGTAATGATCTTCCAAGCTCACTTTCTTACAAATACTAATTGGGCTAGCAGACCAGAAAATTGATAGATGGATAGAGAAACATCTCCCTTCTCTCTCCTCTATTCTCCAAGCAGGAAACATATATGTGAACATATCAAATAGGAAGACTATCTCTGGAGACAGGAAAAGCTGTTTTGACTGAGCAGACTTGGGTCAAGGGGGTGGGGAAAGAGCTTTGATAATGTTTCTGGTCAATAGGAAGAAAAGCTCTCTTGCTGCTGGATCCATCAGAGAGGACAGATCTCTCACATGAGATTAGGAAAGGTGGCTATTTTGTCCATCCATCCAGCTGACCTAAAGGGCTGAAGGACGCTTGATATTGCAAAAGGTAATTGTGATCTGCAAAAGTTTTTGGCTGTATCTTTGGACTCTCTAGATTAATTACTAAGATTTTGATATCCAGAACACATCAATACTTAAATCTGTTTGGTGTCTGTTTGAAAAGAAAGTATAGTCCTTAATCCTGGCTGGCAGCATCCACTTTCAGTGCGACAACAGTCAGTCTGCAAGGCCTTTGTTGGGCTCAACATACTTGCTTGGCTCCAATTTACATTTGGGTAAAGTGAGATTGGGTGGAGGGGACATGAAGATCAGAGGCCTTTTAAATTTCCTTTTGTCCTGTGTCTTAGGGGGGTTCCTGCTAAATTTCTGGGAGGCTTGTCCCTAAATCTCCCATTGCCCCACCTCCATAGGCAGTGATAATGGAGGCCACTCCCTTTGATGTCACTGGTTCCTCCCTATGATATCATTGGATCCCAGTTCTTTTAGAGACCTATCATAGTAATGCCTCTGGCCAAACCCCAGCCCCCTCCGGGAAATTGGAAAGTCTAAGCCCCTGCCCTAGCCATTTAGGCCTTTCAAAGTAAGCTTACCCATTTGCTTTTAAATCCATTTTTTTGTTTGTTTTGGAATTGACTTTTAAAGCATTATATGATCTTTAACCTGTGTCCTGTAGGCTGGCTCGGTCAGGTCTCCTCTGATGCAGTGTACTCAGATTCTAGATCTCTAGGCTTGGGCTCATCAGTGGGCAGTGGCCACCAGAAGCAGGAACACAAGCTCATTCCTAGTGCACCGATTGATCCAGCAAGGCAGTTTTTCCAAGCTTAAATAGATCAGGAAGTAATCAGACTCAGCTGCCCTGATGGCAGGTGCTGAGTTCCTGCAACTGCACTGTGCTTTGGACAGAATCCTGCAAAGAATTCTTGTTCCCATTTGCTGGCTCTGGGATGATATTGCATGCCACCAGTCAAGCACTTTGCCACTTTTGGGCCTCCTAGGACTGGGCCTTCTGCTGTCACCATTCCTGCAGAGTAAGAGTGTATCACATGAGGCTATGGGTCTGGGTCTTGCCCAGGGGACCCCTGGTGACTATTTCAGGGGCTGATGGCAAGGCTGCCATTGCAGGCTCAGGTGGGATGGCTTATGATGCTGCTGAACCATTATCAGCAGGTGCCTTGGCCATGTTAGGCTCTCTTCGGTCCTGCTGGTCCTCCTCAGCTTGGCTGCTTGGGCTATTCCTCCTCTGATGACTTCGAGTCTGAGTCCCTGAGCTGGTCAGTGGGGATCATGACAACCTGCCTATTTAAGGCACAACTTATCCCAAAATGTAACACAATAGTTATGCACAAGCTATTTGAGATAACAGATGGTCTGCTTTCTTCACCAACAAAAAGATATTGCATTTCTCAGACAGATTGGCAGAGGGCAGCAAAGCCCCATTTAAAAACAATTCCCACTCTTCAGACTCTTCCCTTAACTAAACAATGTGTCACATTGACAGGAAATAGACTCCTTAATTGACTGATTTTTAAAATGAACAAGAAATGCTTTTACTGATGTTAACAATAGAAAATCCCTTCAAACATGGATGGCCAAGTAGGTGCCATAATAGAAAAATCCTTTCTTAAAGCTAGTTGGACATCATTCCTCCAATGGATCAGCAAAGAGATTCAGGTATATGGCAAAAAGAAGAAGAAGATCCCTATTCAATATAATGGCTGTACTGGAACAGATCAGAAACAGCAAGTGCAGTTTTTAAAGTACTGCTTGTGAGCAGTCTTCCTTCATTTTGATGGGCTTATAGGCCGGTCGATGCAGCAAGCCTCATTGAAATGAATGGACCTTGCATCAGAGCAATGTGAGGTGGATTGCTTGCAATTTCACAAAACGATTCTGGACATATATCTATCTCCTGCATCCTTTAAAATAAAAAAGACAAAGTCTTGCCTCAGGCAGAGGATTGATTTTTGGATATAGACCATGTTGTCCTGCTACTTCACTAGCAGTGTGAAATTATTCATGGTATGCAGTGGGCCAAACTTTTTCTTTCCATGCTTAACCTTAAGTATATTTCTGAAATAAAAGACAGTACATTTTAAAGGGGAAATCACATAATATTCCAGCAAGGGCATCTGAATAATAAACATTCCAGAGGAGATGGTTAAAATTGTTAAAGCAATTAAAAAAATGTTAAGTGGAGGCTAATTTTTATGATTTCTTCCAAAAGGGAACATCCTTTGTAGTGCTATAGCCATTAATAATGCATACCAGTCATTAAAGGAGAGAGTCAACTTGCTCCATAAAGTGCAGAACATGGTGCAGTTCCTTTGCTAACCAAGTGGCTTTGAGACTGTATTATTTAAGCAGTAGTGCTGACTTGCATGATTGCCAAAGTTCTGCAAAGGAAAGGTGAGTTCATTTGCCCCTTTAGACCATGGGACTAGAAATTATTATTGAACATCATTATTTATTTATTTATAAATCACCCAATTCCTGCTACTCCAGGACTCTGGGCAATGTACAATATGTAAAACCACAAGATAAAAACCAGTTAAAACCAATTTATTGAACATTTTAACAATCTGATGGTGAGTGATGAATAGCCTAAATTCTGACTGCCAGCTACATTCATGGGCAGGGGAAGAGAGCAAAATAGGTGCAAATAACAGAGAATAGAGATGAGTACCAGGCAGATGGAAACTGTCACTGTCCTCAATCAATAGTAGGCTTCCCAACCTTCCCGCCCTGCCAGGGGACCCCTGGATTAGCAGCCTAATCACCCGCTCTCTAAAAATCTGATAGCGGGAGTGGGGGGGGGGGGTGGAACGGCGCAGTGTCTCTTTCCCTGCCTGGCTTCAGGCTTCTCCCTTCCTCTGGGTCACAAAGACCCGCCCACCGCCGGCATGCTATTCGCTCCAGTCCGGCCTCCCTTCGCGAGGTGCATGCTGGGACTTGTAGTCCTTGCATCCTCTCTGGCTGCCGGGTGGCGTCTCCTCGGGGAGTCTGGACCATGTGCGTTTCTACCTCCGGAGGCTTCAGTCGCTGATTGAAAGGCTTCCTCTTGGGATGGTGTGTCTGTGTTACTTTGAAGAAGTTGGCAGCATCCCCTTCAGAGTCACCAGAAATGGGGGAGGGGGGGACACGTCTGCTGAGCATTATTCTCTATGTGGAGATTGATTCTCATACAGTATAATGGGGAATTGATCTGGAGGTTTTGGGGGCTCTGGGGGAGCTGTTTTTTGAGGTAGAGGCACCAAATTTTCAGTATAGTATCTAGTGACTCTCCCCAAAGTATCTCCCAAGTTTCAAAACGATTGGACCAGGGGGTCCCATTCTATGAGCTCCAAAAGAAGGTGCCCCTATCCTTCATTATTTCCTATGGAAGGAAGACATTTAAAAAGGTGTGCGGTTCCTTTAAATGTGATGGCCAGAACTCCCTTGGAGTTCAATTATGCTTGTCACACCCTTATTCCTGGCTCCGCCCCAATGTCTCCTGGCTCCACCCCCAAAGTCCCCAGATATTTCTTGAATTGGACTTGGCAACCCTAATCAATAGCCTGGCAGAACCTCTCTAACTTGCAGGCCCTGTGGAATTGCGCTATAATAAGAATTTGATTTGTAGCATAAAATGATATAATCTGGTTGAAAGTATCATGAAGTGAAATCCAGGGTGGAGGCATATAAATGAAGGGGTTAGCCTATGCAGATAGTTGCTCAATTCTCAATTGTTCTCACTACATTTCATGGGAATGGGATAATATAAGAAAGTAGACAGATGGGTCACTGGAGGCAGGTTTAGCCTCCAGTGTAAAACAGCCAAACATTTTTTCCTTTATAAATTAATGATTTCTATGTCAGGGTAACAGTTTGAGATGGGCAAAACCTGCCCATAAATCCAACAGTGAGTGGTCAGGCCTCTACCAGTAGTGGTTCTATATAATGGGTTTGATATATTTCTGGATGCGGAGCTCATCTTCAGTTCTTGTGGATTAGATTCAGTGAGTCTTTTCTTCTAGGTAGGATGAAATATCTGTCTCTGATGCACCTTCCTCCTGTTGGATATTGTACCTCTGCATGCAAGAGGATCTGGGAAGGAAAGGGTTAAGAGAATTCTTTTAGGTACACTTGGCAGTTGGGCCCACCCTCTCATTGGTTAGATGTTTAGATGTTGAGCCTCTCTGGCCACTGCTTACCTTCTGTTTTTCATCCTATATAGAACTCTCTCTTACCTGAGCTGTAGAAAGTTAACCTTTCTGAAGTTCATCTGTTCACAATGAGTTAAATGTACCTACATGAATATGTCATGTAAGATAAAACATTTGTAAGAAAAAAATTCTTTCTTTTGTGGCCGTTGGAGTCAGATCATCTTTGTAATTTGTTTGAATGGCATATTCCCCTTAACCCAGAATTGTGGAAGATGATTTTTTAAAATTTAACCCAATATCTCCAGCAAAGATGGACTTTCTCTAATGCAAGAAGATGTTGTGAAATAAACCTATTTAGGATTAACTGCATGAGAATTATCAGTTACTCCATTAAGTCAACAGATGTAAAATGGATTATTTACTTAACTCACCTCATATTTTATGTATCTTGTTTCTCCTTGTATATCACCTTTCTTCCAAGAATCTCACTGTTTTTCTTTCCTCCATTTTATCCTCACAAGTCACAACAGTTCTGTGAGGCAAAGAGAGTCACTGGGTCAAGTCACCCAGTAATCTCCATGGTAGTGTAGGGATTTGAACCTGGCCCTCCCAGATCCCAGTCTAAAACACTAACCACTACTCATGATGGCTCTCAGAACTGTACTGTACTGAAAGCGAGCAAGCTGAAGAATGAGTAAGCCAAGAAAGTGAAAAAGGAAGAGAAAATGAATACCATATAACAGCTAGATTTGAGTCTATACCAAATACAGTAAGTTATGTGAATTCTGAAAAATGAATGAACATGTGAATTAAAGGAAGAAGTCAACAAAGCAAGGAGAGTAAATGTGTATGCTAATTAAGACAGTAAAGGAAATGGGAAAACTGAGTACCTAATGTGAACATTCACAACTGGGAAATCTCTTGGCAGCTCGATTGACATCAGTTTTATTTACTGCGGCTTGTGCATTTTTAATTATGCTGTGCTATTGATTTCCTGACCCTGTTGCTTTACCACTTTATTTTTGTGTCTTGTTGCATCAATTGATGTTGCATTGGGTTTTTAAAAACTTTTTTGGAAACCCTGGGCATTTTAAATGGAAAACTGGGATATGTTAATTCTACTAAAATGAATACATACCAGAATACATACTAAAAACACCCAACATGTTCTCCCCCAAAATGATCTACATAAAGGTCACTTTGCTTATTGTCTGAATTTTATCTAACTATAAATACTGTTTTTGTATTTATCTGTGACTTCTGTGTCAGTCTGCCAAAATAGAAGATTCTGCTTGGGAATCTGTTACTTGTTTCCTGGAAACCTTGTAGTACATATATGTTTAAAAGCCATTTTTATCTCTTTCTTATTCCTTTCTCTTAGCTTGGCTTGTATCCTACATCAGGTGGTTTGAAATACACTGAATCCCATCAGGCCTTAGATGTATGTCATTGGCTGAATTCAACAGGAGTCCTTTTGTACGCACAGTGGCAGTCAGAAAGCTGTCCCCATATATTTTGCTAATCTCCCTGAGTATTTGTAATGATTCATTTATTCCTGAGACATCAGTGGCTCAGGTAAATACACAGGACATTTTAAAAATTCCAGTTGTCAAGAATTGCCTCATCCCACTTGGTTCTTTGGTTGATTTGAGGGTGTTTTGGATGTCCCAACAGGCAACACTAGAGAATATCTGTATATTGAAGGTATTCAATGTCAAGAATTTTGATTTAAAAAAAAATTAATTACTGCATTTATTTCACACCATCCTAGGACACAAGGATTCCTCTAGAAGTCTCCCATAAAGGTACTGAACAGATGTGAATCTACATAGTTTCAGCGCCATCCTACTCAGTTATACTGTTAAAGAAAAGCATGAAACAGTATTTTGTAAACCTGTAAATTCTTTGTTTGTACCATCATTGGAGACAGCAAAAGCAAAATAATGAAAAAGTTACAGCCCCCAAACCCGTTTATACTCGTCATAGATAAGCATGTGCAACTCAAACCTAAAAGTGGAATTTTCCATTGCTGACTGACTTTCTGCTATTTTTCTTTGCAGCTGGCCACAGATTGCTTTGGACCAATCTATTCTAGTCTTGTAGTCACTAACACTATTGACTTCAATGGATTTATAAAGGTATAACTTTGATTAGGATTGGACTGGAGATCATATATGTCATGGGCCTTTCCACCATAGCTTGCAGACACATGTAATTCTGCCTCCTATGTAATTATACCTTTCTTAAATAAATAATTTGCATATAATTGGAATGTTGGCATTTACAAATAGCTGCATTTTTTCATACTGTGAAAATGGATTCCAGTGTGCCCTTCTATTAACAGAAAGCCTTTTCACTCATAGATGGACTCTGCTGAGTGGAAGGGCTTCCAAACAACATGGATTTGTGGCTGATCAGCTTCAAAGTTTTCTAACGATATGATTTATGCACCGAACTTTGTAGGTTAAGAACTCCAAGTTGATACATGCATGTTCAACAACATATGCATACATTTAGCTCAGGAGTTACCTATTTAGGACATGTAATTTTCTGCTTAAAAAGGTCATGGGATGGCATGCAGTCTGATCCTGTGCCTGCCTATTCAAAAGCAGCTCCCGCTGAGTTCAATGGGATTCTCAAGTATGAGTGTGCATGGCTGTATTCTTTGTTCTTTGTCTTTTGAACTCTTTTTCAGGAGCGGGGACAAATGAAGTCCTGTGTGCAGGTATTGCAGAATATCCTTTTCTATCTGAGACGCTGGGGAGCCCCTGCCAGCCAGGGCTCACAGTGGTGAGCTTGATGGATCAGAGATCTGATGATAAAGGACAACTTCCCGTGTCCACATGAGCAACTGAGAAAGAGCAGAAGCAAAGTAGGAAGCATCGCCATCATTTTTAGGTGAAATATTTACAGCTTGATCAAGCAGACTTTGCAAATTCTCTCTCTTTTGTTTTGTTTTAAAGAAAGGAAACTAGTTGTGATCTCTAAAAAAGTGAAATGGGTTGCAGAACAGGTGTTTCAGGATGTGCTTTCTTGCAGCTGGCTTGATGGGTGTGTCTGTGTGCCTCTGATCACATTATATAAGGCCTCAAAATATAAGCTGAACAGCAGCAATGATGCAATCAGAGCTGCATTGTCTCAGAAGCAGGCTTGCCGTAATGTGCCAAATATTGCATTTTTCATTGGCCAGCCAAGCCTGTAGTACTGCCAGCGCATAACAGATTGACATTTGGTCATTATTTCTTATCAAGGGTGTTTTACTTGTAATGCTATTTGACAGCTATATTCTAGGTCTGACAGCATTGAACCAGCTTAATTCCCACTGAACTGCTCTAAATACGTGGTATTGCAATCAGTTTAACAACCCCTGGAGGCAATGAAATCTCTCCTTTGAACACACTCAAGGGGAAGAAATCTAAGATTTATAAAGGGCAGCCAGTATTCAAGAAAGGGGCAAAGTTTATGTGTGAGCCTAGAATTGATGTTTCCTTTGTTGGAAAAGAAAGCTTGAATGTATGCTTTAAGAATTAATCTTTAACAAGTTCTAATCTTCACTAACAAGATCTGTTCAAGATGACTGAGAGAGAGAGAGATGTGATACTCAAGAGTTTTGTCAGTTCCAGCCTGCTAAGGACATTCAAAGGTAATGGGTGCTCACAGACATACCATTGATGAGATAAGGGACGAGGAAGCTTCACATACAGATGTTTCAAGTCCACCACATCTAGTTACTTGCAGTGGAGAGATGGCAGCAAAGTAACCCCCCCCTCTCTTTTCTACAGTGTTCTTTATGTGGCCTTATTCACTGCTGGCTAGGGTGGTTGTTGTAAACTGGCCAAGCAATGCTGGTGTACAGTTCAGGTTTAGGGCTGTGAACAATACATTTTTTTGTCCCTAAATATTTTTAAAAACCACATTGTTACTCTGTGGGAGCTGACAAAAGGGAGAATGAATTGTGATCTGAGAAACTCCTAGTTCAGATCTTGCCTCGATCACAAATTCACTTTCTTATGGCCTTAGGCAAGGCACTTTCTCAGCTTCCACCACCCACTATAATGGGGCAAGGAGCTGTATTCTACTTCTGGGTTCAACTTCACAAGGCATCTTTCTCCATCTCAAAAAGCCTTCCTTTGGTGCAGAAGTTCTTCCCCCAAAGTAAACCTTATGTTGAAGGAAGGTGTAATGGTAGGGACCAATGCAGTAATGCTGATCTACCTTATAGGGTTGTTTGAAGGATTACAACAAGGTAAGGTAGAGGAAATAGTTTCAGACTGAAAATGCTAAGCACTATAATGGGATGGATGAAGTTTGCAATGCAGGAAGCAGCTGTTTTTAACACAAATAAGAGCTGCATTTTAACATGCTATATATTTAGTGATCCAAAGCAGTGCCCAGTCCAGAAAGTAGATCAATCTGACACCTTGTTTACTTTAACACTGTAAAAGAGTCACTGTGTCCTCCAACTAGTTTCTGGGAATGATATAATGAGTGCATCAATGGATAGAAGTCTTAAAGATATGGAGTACTGATTGCTACTTTTATTTTGTTCTAGAGAAACAAAGTCTTTTGGAATCCCTTCCTGGAGTATTTAACATTTCCCACATTAAAACAATGGCTAGTAATTAAAGAAGTGAACATACTCAGATCTGAATGTGAATAATATGGAGCAGTTGTGAAATCCTCATAGAGATGTGAGAAATTTTGAAAATGATTCTGTCTTTCATGCCACCTCCCCAGTCATTCTGTAACCCCAAATCTCCAAACAAAAAAAGTATGTTTAAGAAGGGATTATGTTTTTTTTTTAAAAATTAAATGTACTGCAGCCATTACCATTCAGCTCAGACTGACAGACAGACAGATAGATGAACATCTATTGCTGACAAATTTGACTTTGCCAAGTGCCAAATTCTGTAATTTGTCTCTTTGTCTTAATCTGTTAGTATTGCTGGGTATATGAAGAGCATTACAAGGCTTGTTTCACACTATAACTGAGTAGGTTCTTGATAGAGGACCATGTTCATCTATTCTGAGTGAGAACAAGAACATTATTTCCATCAAAGTACATAATCATGATTTGGCATCTAGTTATTTTTTGCTCTAATGAGCTAATAAATTAAGAATCAATACAAAAGTGATTATACAGAAAACTGACATTAAACTCTCACGTAGAAAGGAGTTTTATCTTACCTAGAAGAAACTGACATAGGCCTGGAAAAAAACCCAGCTGTCATTGCCAGAAAAAATATGACTGTTTCTTAGCCAGAAATACTGGATTAAGTCTTATACTTACAAATCAGAAATTGCAATGCAGGATGAATACTTTGTTCTGTTGCTGACAATTTCGACTGTGCAGCCATTCACTTATTTTAATAGCAAAGTGGCAGGGTGCACAATTACAGTTGTCCCAGTTACTTTGTATGCATGGTGGTTTCTGTAACATAGCATCCTATGACACTGTACATTTGAGTTATCCTCATGATTCTCGTTAGTTGCCACAATCAAAGAGATTCCACAATGTGTAAGGGCTTTGATTTTTTACAGTGGTCCTTTGCTTTGGCTTGTGGCACATGTGCATTTTTCAGTTCTGCAATGCAGTCAGTTACTCAGCATCACCTCCCCCCTCCTCTTCAGAGCCTTCCCATAGCTCAGAAAGACTTTCCTCAGTGCTATCCAAATTATTAATGCTGACAAATGCTATTTTATCTGCTGAAACATAAGTCATGATGACTCTTCAACCTGCAACTCATTTGATGTCGCATTTAGGAATTGGCATGAACTAGGAAAATGGAGGCTCATCCCAGTTCATGGTTCATAATGTTAAAAACCAGTTCAGACCTCCCCCAGTTCATGAACTGGTTCAGTTTTGTGGAGTTTGTAAAACATATTTAAAGGGAATGTTCCTTTCAGCTACCTCCCTGAATAGCCCCCATGCTCCCAGTAGTGGGTCAGTCACCAGAGGTCGCCATGACTTCCAGGTGCACATGCACAGATATACATGCACACATATAAAAATACACAAAAAAGTGTAAGTGAAAAATTCACAGTGTGTGTGGGGAAAGTGGAAGGCACTGTTGAACTGGCTTGCATCTAATAGATGCAAGTGAGTTCAGTGATGCCTTTTGCTCGCCCTGTGGAAGCTGTGGCAGCTTTCACAAGTGAACTCAGTAGGTATTGTGGTAGGCCATGATACTCAGTAGGCCATGAACGGAATAAACCACCATAAAAATCATGGTGGTTTATAGGTAGACTGTGAACCAGGTGGGTTCACAAACAGGGGTTTGCTAACCATGAACCGGCCTGGTTTGTGATGAACCCTGGTTTGTAATTTGGTTCATGCCCATCCCTAGTCTCATGAGACTCTCAGTGATGAAGTGCATGGGTCTGCATTGGAATATATATGTAGAGTCTGAAGAAGACCTTTTATGTGTAACTGCCTGATAGTAACTTGATAGTAGTTACTTGATAATTGGTACTGGATAGTAAGTATATTGAACTCTATGGGGTTTACCTCCCTCATAAATGTACATAAGATTGTAGCTAGTCTTTTTAGCCAAGTCCTGTACACACTTACTTGGATATAATTCCCACTAATCTGAATGAGTTTTTTTTTCCTGAGTAAAATGTTCATAGGCTCAGACTTCAAGTTAGTTATGCAGTTTGAAAAATTTGGTCCTAGCTTGATTTAAATGAAACATTTAAAACTAGTTCAGTCTTCTTTCATGCATTCATAAATGCTAATTCTTTGTACACAAGTCAGCGTTCATAAGATATTTTTAAAATGAATCCAGTTCTTCTGTAATCCTAAAGTCTTCAGTTCATGGTGACTTGCCTGCTTGGTGTGAAGGCTGCAGACATCACACTGTGTCTAGATAGGTTGATAGATAGTGCTGGGGAGGAGTCAGCAGTCATGGTGCATGTAGGCACCAATGACATTGGGAAATATAGTTGTGTGGTCCTGGAGGAAAAATTTAGGTCACTAGGTAGGAAGTTAATTTTATTTATTGTTTATATTATTTATTAATTTAATTTCTATCTACCCTCCCCACAAACAGACTCAGGATGGGTTACAACATCAGAATTGATAACAGAATTGAATCCAGATATGCTAAAGACAAGGCGTCAGGTTTTAATACAGAACAATACTTATTCGACAAAATTCTTTTGGGTCCACAAGAAAAGTTAATCTCCAGACTATATGCATATTTACTTCAAATGAAGACACAAGATGAAGTTATAAAGGACTGTATGGCTCAATGGGCAAAAAATTTTGGTTATAATATTGCATTAGAAGAATGGGAGAGATTGTGGAAGCTTAATGTTAAATTAACTATGTCAGTAGCCTTCAAAGAAAATCTTTACAAGATGTTTTATAGATGGTATTTGACTCCACAGAAATTGTGTAAGATTTATATTAATATGTCTAACAAATGCTGGAAATGTACTAAACAGAATGGCACTTTTTACCATATGTGGTGGACATGTGAGATGGTGAAAGACTATTGGAAAATGGTGCATGAAATGTTACAGAAAATTATGAAGACTCAGATCCATTTTAAACCAGAATTATTTTTATTGAACATATTTCCTGAGGACTACTCTAAAGAGATGAGACATCTGTTGGCACACTTTATCACAGCAGCTAGGATCCTTCTGGCGCAGAGATGGAAATCGCAAGAAACTCCTACGAAAATCGACTTGGTGGGAAAAGTTCTAGAGACAGCAGAGCTGGACTTTCTATCCCAGCTGATGGCTGGGAAATCTAAAGAAGCAAGAAAATATTGGATGAAATTGTATGCTTGGTTAGATACGCCAGACTCTTAAGATTCTTTGGTGTGAACTGACTTCTTTTTGCTTTTCTCCTGTATTTTATATTATAAAATTTACCTTTACAGGAATTGTTAAAACTATTAGATAATATCAAAAGATCTATACTATAACACTTTAAAATAGAATATATACAGCTTAGACAAAATAATATGGGACAATTTATTTAAAGAAAATATTGTAGAATCATACTTGTGTTTTATTTTTGAAAGTATTTTATACAAAATAAGGTCAGAATGTATTGTGCTTTTATCTTTCTTTCCACCTTATTCCTGTGTTTTATTTTTGAAAGTATTTTATACAAAATAAGGTCAGAATGTATTGTGCTTTTATCTTTCTTTCCCCCTTATTCCTACCCCCCATCTTTTTCTGAAACTAATAAAACTTTTGAAAACTGGCAGAATTGATCACACTAACTATATTAAAATTCCAAAAACATTGGTAAAAACCACAAACAACAATCAGATGGCCTACTAAAGGCTGAGACCTCAAAGATAACATGTGGCCAGTTCTGTGTGCAGGACCAGCTAGACAGGCACAGTTCAGGGCTCTCAACATGTTGATGAGAAAGTGGTGCTGGGAGGAAAGGTTTAGATTTGTTAGACACGGAGAAACTTTCTGGGACAAGCCAAACCTTTACAAAAGAGAAGGCATCTATAACAGTGCACCTCGCAGTCTCACTGGATCGCTTCTATATGCGGCTTATGGCTACCCCAGCCCCTCTTCCATCTCAGTTCTTCCTTTTGAATTTTTACCTCATGACTATGGAACTCAAGGGGTGGGTGTAATATGGATTCCTCACTACTAGTCTCTTTGGGGTTTTTGTTTTGCTTTCAGATGGATACAAACTCAGTTTGTAGGTAGGGGACCACAGCAGCTTTGATAGCTTTCCCAATATACTGGCATCATAGAACTTTAAAGTAAACCACAGAAATTTATTAACATACACACCCCGTCTTCAACTGGGGAATGGGGAATATATACATGGGCTATATTGTATCTCAAGCAGTTAACAGTTTCTTTGTAGTTCAGGCTTTATAATATCTAGTTCACTTAGGTCTCTCAGGTTTCACAGATCATACAGCTTTCACTCTCCAACACTATTCTGGGTTGGCCTCTTGGGTATAATGTGCCAAGTCCCTTAAGTCGACTGGTGTCTCTTCTCCCAGCCCTTCAGATTTCTAGACCCACATCCTTCCCTCAACCACCTCTTTAGCTCTTAAGAGAAGTGTCTCTGTGTCTGTGACCTCGCAGGTCTTTTACTGTGACTCTCCTCTAGTCACACACAGCCCCGTGGCTGTCTAAATAGAGTGAACAGTGAGCTTTGCTTCTCTCGAAGACTCTCCTCAGCTACTGTCTCAGCTCCTTCTCAGACCAGCTGCTCTCTTCAGCAGTCTCCCTCAGACTCCGTCTGACACTAACTGCCCTCAGCCGTTAGCTGTCAATCACCTCTGAGAGTTCCGAGCACTCTGGCCCCCACTCTCAGATCACCTGATGCAGTCTCTATGCATCCTTAGTTTTCTTGTTAACCCGTTCATTACTGTCACAGCATCACTTCAACTAAAAGAGAACTAGGCTACTGGTGATTATTATCAAAAAGGTGACAGTAGAACAAAGTCCAGTGGCATCTTTAAGACCAACAAAGTTTTATTCAAGGTATGAGCTTTCATGTGTATACACACTTCCTCAGACAGAGCAGCTTTTAAACTGATCCCAGGAGAAAAGCTGAAAGGAGCTGAAGAGCCTCCAGTTCAGGACAAGTCCATCCAAATGGATAATTGCATAAACACTCAGGTTAATATTGATAGGAGCATAATAGGACATGGGAGTGAGGGCATGATGGTGACTGAGGGTCATCTGTGGCAAGGAGTTTTCTAGACTGTAACCACCTTTCAGGTTTTCATGGGTGTTGTGGCAGTTCCAATGATTGCACTATTGGTGCAAGCAGTTCACACTTACATTTTTTCCTCATCATGTTTCTATCTGTTTACAATCACATGAGGATTGATTTTCAGGGGGGAGGTGTTTGGGTTTTGCTGTGCATGCGCTGAAGCATTGCAGCATTTCAGCAGTCTCAAGGGAGCTGCACAATTCCTGTTAAAGTACATTCCCTGCTCATCACACTACAACTGGGGGTCATTCCTGGTGTATGTGTCTCACCTCTTATTGATTGACCAGACCTGTCCTGGAACATGTGCTGTTGCTGTCCTCAACCTTAGACTTGGTGGAACATCTCCATTTTATATGATCTGCAGAACTGAAGTTTTGTCCCACAGGTTACTGATGTCACAAGGAAGAGAGTTCCATCAGGCCAGGGCCAGGGCTGAGAAGGCCTGGATCTAGCTGAGGACAGCCAGATGTCTTTTGGTCCAGGAACTGCCAGAAGATTTTGATCCCCTAAGGGTAAAACACTTCAGGGACATATCAGGAGAGGTTGTCCAGTAAGTACATTGGTTCTAGACTGTTAAGGGCTTGAATAATCAGAACCAAAACCTTAAAGTGGATCCAGTACTCCACTTGGAGCCAGTGCAGCTGGCAGAATACAGGTTGAATATGTGTTGTCATTGGGGTACCCCTAAGTACCCACACTGCTGCATTCTAGACAAGCTGTAACTTCTGGATGAACTTCAAAGGTATGCAGAACAAGTTACAGTAATCCAGCAACACTAAGCCTCTGAATTCCAAAGCCAGGTGGCAACATCAGGGGAAGGCCTTGGCCAGAGGAACTGGTTGGCCACTATGTGAGACAGGATGCTGGACTAGATGGACTTTGGTCTGATACAGTAGGGCTTATATTCTTATGTCAGTTCAAGGTTAGATGACTCCCCAAAGGCTTTGCCCCTTTAAAACTTCAGTTTACATCACATATACTGTTTTGAGTAACTACTTCGCAGGCTAATTTCTCTACTTAAATATTTTGCCTTTGCTTCCTGGCTCTTGCCTTAGTATCTCTGATATTTGAGGCTTTTCACACTTCACGTGTCTCACAGCTAAATTTGAAAGTCTCAAATGCAATGACACAATTCTGTAGATATATTTATACAACACTAAAGGTTGTGTTTTTGCCAGAGTTGCTTCAGTTTAGACTTTGAGTAGGAGCTGCTGCCTATCAGTGAAGGATATGAAGTCAGAATTTTACTAACTCTGATCCTTTCAAAATCATGATCCTCATGCATGGATATGAAAAATCCTTTGAATTGGAGCAAAATTACTGAGAGCAAGTGGATGGCTTCCAGTCTGGTGGTAATTCTGGCATGTGGTCTGATTTTGATTTTCTATAAACTGGGTGGTGTTGGGATGGAGGGGATAAGAACAGTAGAGGCAGGATTGTTCCAGCTGCTCTTTTTGATGCTAAGTGGTTCCATTTTCTACCAATCTTTGAACCAGCTTGCTCACTGCCTTTGGGAGGGCTTTCTGATGCCATACATGTATGGCTTCTGGTTGCCTCGACTATTTTTGTTATCTGGGGCAATGTTTCCCTCTTCCCATGAACAATGTAGGTAGGAGCTTGTATGCCATATCGGGTACAGTGGAAACACTCTCCTTGAATCTACAGGCAGGCAGGACAGTGCAGATGGCAGTGAACAGAGGCAGACTACCATATCAGATGAGACATGAGACATCAGTGATGAGGAAGGATCAGGTAATTTCTCAGACAGAGAACCATGTTTCAGAATCCCAGAACTCTTAACATCTGTAGTTTCTTTCATGTTAAAGCACAAAGCAGCAATGCTTATTCCCCAGTACAAATCAGCCCAGTTGCTTGCAATTAGTGTGGGCAGTGGAAAAGGACAGGGAACCCAGATTGTTCCAGAAGAAGAAGATGACGAGGAGGACAAGGAAGAGGACAAGAAAGAGATTGACTTTATACCCCAATCTTCACTACCTGAAGGAGTCTCAGAGTGGCTTACAATCTCTTTTCCCCTTCCCTCCCCACAACAGAACCCTCTGAGGTAGGTGGGGCTGAGAGTTCTGGCAGAAACTGCCCTTGAGCAGAACAGCTCTGAGAGAGTAAGGACTGACTCAAGGTCACTCCAACAGTTGAATGTAGAGGAGTGGGGAATCAAACCTAGTTCTCCCAGATAAGAGTCCACACACTTTACCACTACACCAAATCAGTAGCTGGTCAGTGTTAGTCAAATAAAACTTGGGAACATGGGTCAGAGGAAGTAAAGAGTGGAGGAACAAACACCTCCCCAGAACTGAACAGGGATATTGTTTTTCTATATCATTACATATGCTAAACCAACTCTCACTGAGTATAGCAGTGCATCCACAGTGTTCCAATGTATTTCTCTTTTAGAACAGTGTATCAGAATAATGTCTTTTTTAGTGCTGACATGCTCAAATGAGGGATGTGGGCTGTTTGTCTCATTACATATACTAAACCACCTTCCACTATACTTAAATGCACCCTGTTTTTCTAAGGGCTAACTTATATTATTTCTCTTTTAGAACAGTGTATTAGAATATTTGTTTTTTTGTTTTTGTTTTTTGTTTTTTTGTATTGACATACTCATATGGGAGATATTGGCTGTTTGTCTTATTGCATATACCAACCCATCTTATGGCAAACTATAAGGATATTATAATCTCTTGAGAAACCATGTCCTCTGTTTAAACTAACAAAGCCAGAATGTTCCGTAGATTTATGGCACCTGCACCTACAACAGCAGTCTGCTTTTTATCACTCCAATGTTTTTTTAACCTTGTTTTGTCCTAACACTAACAAACACAGATTCCTATTGGTGATTCTTTTAATCTGCTAAAAACATTCCCATGATTTCACACTGCCCACTTATATTAAGTATTGCTGCTTGCCATTCCCATTTTGTCTGATGAAGTCTGCTTAAGAGCATACGAAAGCTTACATTTTGAATAAAACTTAGTTGGTGTTAAAGGTACACTTGTCTACTGCTTTGTTCTATTGCTTCAGACCAACACGGCTGCCTACTGAAATCTATATTACAAGTAAGGTGACAGTGATTGTGAGGATGCCTTTCTCCAGCTTTGGCTAGTAAGACAGCGACATCCCTTCCTGGGAAGGAAATACCTTGCCGTCTTTACATTGGTTTAAATGGAAATAAATCCTATTGGCAATGTTCGTTTTAAAAAAATCTCCCATTCAAATGAGATAAAATTCTCAGGAATGACAGTGTTCATTCAAATCCTCCCTGCCAATCTGCAAAGAAGAGAAAAGGTAATTGTATAGGCCAGTATCGTTCTGAGTGGGCAGCCACCTGCTTTTGCCTTCCAAGTCTGATCTCAGGGTTTGAAGGGCAGAAGCACATGGTGCCCATTCTTTCCAAGTGCCTGCTTTTGCCTGCCAAGCCCCGATCTCAGGGCTTGGAGGGTAGAAGCACCTGGTCCCCCCCCAACCATTTAAAGGGAAAGAGGAGGGGGCATGCGCACAAGGCACTGTATCCCAGCACAATGGCATTCTGTGTGACATCATCGCATTGAGGACAGCCCCTCCTGGAATGCCCCCCCCAATCCTCCCACTGGCAAGAAGTTGGGATATGGCAACCCTATCTCCACTCCATTGTACTGAAAGCTCTTAACTGCACCAAGCCAGATCCTGCCAGCCCTCATTCCCATCCTTCAATCCCATCCCCATTTTTATCTATTTTGTGGGTCCTGAGCAAGATGCACCTGTTAATGGATACAATTCAACGATACCATTGATGGATATTACAATGATGCTGACACACATTCCCAAGGTCCTTCTCCAAACAATTATTTTGCAGAGCAAAACAGAAACTATACTTATCAGATGAGCACAGCATGGATTACAAATGTTCAATTGAACTCGGTAGATCATTTTACATTACTAATCTCGACCAGGTAAGCAAGACTGACTATAAATTGGATTAATTACCGTAGCTCAAGATTTAGCTCAACAGCTCTTAATATCAGCTTCCAAAGGCTACACAAACCAATTTTGTACTTTTAGATTATAATGAAGAGTCTTTATTCTTTAATCAGTTCATCCAGTATCTAGCTGACTAATGTAACACTCCTTTGAAGTCTAGAAAGATCTAACATCATTGAAGAAATGTCAAACTACTTGACTTTCTCCCTTTTTGAAAAAAAAAATATAAAGGAATTAAACATTAATCAGACTTGTGCATCTCAATTAAACCAATTAAAATTATCACAGAGTGAACTACACACTGCAATAGGTAGCTTTAATGTTTGAATACATTATCAACTTTTACCTAATTTCTTTTAAGATGTTTGTTATTCAGAGAAAAATTAGGGACCTCCACCACCAATAAATCCTGTTGGCTTAAATAATATTTCTTCCATCAATGCCTTATAAACACATTGTATATTGTATGGATTCCTTGACATCTAGCAGCTGTAGAATAATGTTCTTTTTAAAGTAGTAGATAGATAAGTGCCCTGATCTGGATAGCCCAAGCCAGCCTGCTCTCATCAGATCTCAGAAGCTAAGCAGGGGTAGCTCTGGCTTGTGTTTGGATGGGAGACCTCCAAGATATACTAGGGTCATCATGATGTAGAGGCTGGCAATGGCAAACCATCTCTGAATGTCTCTTGCCTTGAAAACCCTATGGGGTCACCATAAGTTAGCAATGACTTGATAGCACTTTCCACCACCAGGTAGCTAAGTGCATGCAGTATAAGCAATATAACTGGTCTAGAATAGTTAGTGAATTTAGTGCTACCAATAATGGGCATGGTTTGATTATGCTGTCAACTGATACAGAATAAGCCCATCCAGCTCAGTACCATCTCCTGACTATCAGCTGCTCTCCAGGGATTCATGCAGGGAAAGGTCTTCCTGAAACCCCTCAACTGGGCAGGCCAGGGATGGGTCCTGGGTCCTTCTGCAGCCAAAGCTTTTGCTTTGTCATTGAGGCGCAGCTCCCCCATCCCTGCCTTGTAGGCAGACACATATACACAAAGTCCATATAATTACTAATAATTTTTAACAAGTGCTAATTGATAAACAGCTCCCTCTGGCAGCTTAATTAATGCAGAAGGATTGCTAGGCAATTTACAACTGGGATTGATCTCAATTAGTCATCAACAAAAAATCTGTGTAGTAGGTTCAAAGTAGAGGGGGTGGGAATTTAGCCTTGTGAGGCTTTGGGGATTTTTTTCTTTACTGTTCCCTTTTTTTGAAACATGACTGCTGCTATCATTGTCTGTTGTGAACCATCTACCCTCTACTGTGTCTTTCTTTGATTCTCTGGTGTCACTTATTCTTTGGTGTGTTCATTGCAGGTTATACAACAGTCTAATATGATTTTTAACAAAAAGAAAGAAAAGATGTTTATGTACATGTTAAATTAACACTGCCTATGGACTGTGATCTAGAATGCAAAATCGTATAAAATATGTCATTTTAAATGCATATCTTTATAAATTCATATTGGGCAGCCTTAATTAATCAAAGAAAGATGGTACAGGAAAATGACTAGGTATATGTGGAAATGGAGCCAGCTTTATAAAGTCAGCTTGCTGAATTATGGTTCATTGCTCTTTTATCATTTGGGCTGTTGGCTGAAAACATCTAAGAGCAGTTGACGTTCCCATAGAATAAAATTATTTTTACAAAAAGTCATCTGTATTAAAATGCTAGATCATAGACTAGCTGCAAACAGCTGCTGAATCATTAATTAACTACTTTGTTTGCAAATAAAGCAAGGATATGTATTCATTGGAATTCCTGATAAACATGAGCATGGATATGCGTAATGAACTTGATAGCTTAAGTTCCAGGTTCTAATAAGATGGTTGAACTTTGGTTCAGAATTCTGTTATTCAGATTCTGGTTTACTCAGAAATGCTCCCTTTGCTGATTAAAACCTGCAGTTTTAGTTCCTTAGAGATCTGACCTTGGGAGACAGTTCTGTTCTTCCAAGTTTTTTTCCCCCAGAGCCAAAATGCAAATTAATTGTTTGGTTCTGATTGGCTGTTGAGTTGCCAAGTGAGTCATCTGCTAGAAAAGATGGCATCTCAATGCACATAGATTGCTCATCTTTTTATTCTTTTACCCTGACGTGCCTACTTGCTATACCAGTTGAGCATGAAGAGGCTCCATTTTCTGTTGGATGGGTGAGATGGATGACTAAGGAATGCTATTCTGGGATGCTTGAATATAGTAAGTCCTAAAAGGTAGGCAGATTTTTAGATAGCAACAGTAAGGCTTATTTGTCTTATGTTTATTGCGTGTATTAGAGTGATTTGAGTGAAACCTGCCCTGAGCCTGTTTTTAAGAAGGGCAGGATAGAAATCTAAAATAATAAATAAATAAAACTATTCAACACTCCTTAAGCTAATGAACTTGATTTATATTTAAACTGAGGCTTGAGGCACTGATTTGAACCTGGGTACACCACAGAATGAACCCAGAGGGTGAGAAGCTGAGGTCTTGGAAGGTAAAGCTTTCACCATCATAAAGTAAAATGGGGAATATGTCCTGCCTCTCTGACTACTGGAATGGCTGTTTTAGCACCCAGAGTAGGAGGCTTGGGGCCACTTGTCCTTATAATATGGATCTTCAGTTGTCTCTGTTTTAGGAGAGAACATCCCCTATGGTATTTTACCTATCATAGGTGAAGTACTAGAGCAGCTGTTATTTCAAGAATCATCACCCTCTTCATTATTATTTTCCTGTAGAAATTCTGATGCTTTCAAATGCAAATACCCTTCTAATCAAATCTAAAACTACAACAACATGAGCACATGTGCATTTGGAATTTTAAGTAGCTCTGAACCTCATTTGTGACAGAAATTTGTTAATAAAAGAAGATTGTGGATTCAAATTACCATAAGTTTTGCAAAGTGCAGTACCGAGGGGCTGCTGTCATCCCAAAGTCACCTTGAGAAGATTTTGGAGAGCCCAGAATATACAGGTAGCTGAAATGTAAGACAGTTTTGCTAGGAGTTACAAGTTTTCCCAGTCTACACCTATGTTAGTCATTTATGGTACATGGATAATCTGAAAGAAGACAAAAGCCAACATTTGCAAATTAGAAAAGTATTGTGCCTGGTTTCCTGGAGGCAATTGGCCATTGGTGCATCGGTAATCAGCTATTTACAAATGTGATACAGAAACATGCAAGCTTTCAAATTTCACTGAAGAAGAAAGCAAAATGGAAAAGTGGTAACTTCAGGAAGCTGAACACACACACGTGGTTCAAAACATTCACATTTCATAACAGCAGGTTTCCCAAACTTAAATTCTAATTTAGACTTTGTCCAGAAAAACATGTTTTAATTCATATCATTTTGCTGCAACATACAAATACATGAGTTCTGGTCATTATTTTCTATCTAAAATAATATTGAATTTAAACTATTGCCTATAGATATTATATACACCTCAGTGAATTAGAGCCAGTGTGCTTCCCCATGTTGATTAGTTGTTGAAAATGATGCGACCACAGAGGAAAGAAGATCAGGTATGAGATCTGGAATTGGCTAAACATAGGGTGTACTAGGCAGGGTGACTGGGACTGTATTTTAGACCACCCCTATTTCAGAGAATCAATTTTCTGAGCTCCATAAACCGAGCAGAAACCCATGGAGTTTGTTTTTGCCACAGCATGGCCCTATCTTCAACAAAAACATGCAAGTCTCCTTATATCACTCTCTTAAAAAAAAATAGAAAGGTTAATTTCCTAGCAAATTTGATGTCGCTCATGTCAAATTGTGTTGCTCCTGATAGTTCCTCCTTCATAATGCTCCTTTACTTAAGGGATGTAACAAGATTCTCTGATGAATGACAGCAGCAAAAAAACAAACCTCCTGGGTATGTTGAATGGGTTTATGTTAAAAAATATAGATTAATGATGGAGAATGATTCTCAGAATTAGGACTTTGAGCAAAACTGGTGTTCTGGTTCTTATCCTATTCTGACTACAATACAGATTCAAGCTTTCTAAGTAGAGTAGAAAGTGGTGTTTGATCTCTGGTAGTCATTAAAAATGGAAAGCTGAACACTATAGCTGGCAGAAATAAATGGTCCAAAATTATCTGACTCCTACTTTACAATGTCTATACTTCCATGATAGCCCACATAAAACAATATATCAAAGCTGATTTAAATATAAAATATGCCTTTGCCCTCATAGGATTTTATCACCCTATCTTTCTCTCTCTGTAGGATTCTTAAATAAATTTGCTAAATTGTTCAAAACTGGGAGGATAAGGCTTTATCACATTCATTTGAACAACATGATGAACGGCTGCTGGTTATTAGGATGGTGCGACTGAAGTAAACCAAGTTCTGTAGCCCATACAAAAGTCCAATTTTTGAGTAGACAACATTTTTTGTTGGCTAGACAACCTGTTTGTTGTAGTTCTGCAGGCCAGTATGGTGATGTGCAGATAGGGTTGCCAAGTCTAATTTAGAAAATATCTGGGGACTTTGGCGGTGGAGCCAGGAGACTCTTCCATTCCCAATAAATAAATAAATAAAATGCAGCAGTGCAGTTCCCCTATATATAGTCTTCATTTCCTCATCCCCTAGCAGCTTCACATTCACTACATGAAAGTGAACAGAAACTTACAAAGCAGCCAAAATAAAAGTTTGCTAGTTCACACTTTTGTGGTCTCACTGGGGTAATTTACTCACATTGTTGAATGTAACCATCTACTGTATATTCAACCAAGTTCTTCAGACTATCACAGGGAAACCGGTTCTAGTTTACCCTTTACTGTGCAAACAGTTTCTGAAAGGATTGTAAAACAAATGGAGGGACTGGGCTGGTTTCCCTTCCTTTCTCACAGCTTCACAGCTCACTGGGAATAGCCGCATTGTTCTGTTGGCTCACCCCACCCCCATTCAGCCTGGCTCCTACAGAAATTTAAAGGCACACACACCTTTCAAAAAGCAAGCAGTTCCCAAGCTGCTTCTAGCCTTTTGAAGTGGAAAGGCACATGGTGGCTGTTGGGGTGGGGCTTTCCGCTCTGGCCAGCTGGCTGACTGCAGGAAGGAGCCTGCAAATCTGGGTGATCCCTCACTGGGACCTGGTAAGCCTATGAGCAGAAGTTTCACTTGCAGGGCCATACCTCAGTCCCTTACAGAGATGCATGTTAGTGATGTTGCTAAGATTAAAAAATACCGGGCTAAAAAAAAGTCTTAGTTCTTTCAATTTTTTCTTGTATTGCAGGTTAAGCCCCCTTGCTCTAAAATACTTACTAAGCTTGTAATTATCTCAGGATACAACAAAATCTTCATGAAAAAAATGAAAACCTTGAACCTGTTTCTAGCCATAATGTTGTCCATTGTTGTGCACAAGTAACAACAAATCCAATGAAATACTGCATCTATTGAAAGAGTCTCTGGTACAACAAGACTACTGTCCAGCTTTCCTGTCTAAAGACAGGATATTAAAGGTGGTATATGACAGAGTTGTTTTGGGGTGAGAATGCACATATTATGATTGCCACATGGAAAAAAAATATCAAAACCTGATATTTGGTGTTTCCACAGGGAAAAAAAACCCACCTTAAAAACATGCTATTTCAGGGTTTTAGGTCCACTCAACCAATGTAATCCAGACCCTTACAGGTATTTTCTCCTGCCACATCACATTTCTTCTGTACATGCTTTTATTCTCTTTTCATGAACCAAACTTTGAGGCTGTTGCTGAGAAGAATTATATGTATTTACAGAGGTTACTTTTTAATAATACTAGAATTATTTTTATTAAAAAAGGGAACCCAAACTAACGATGAAATAATCCTGCCAAATCCTGTCAGGTGAAATGGCTGTTTCTGTACTTTTCATGATGGTGTTATCGGTCTGATTCCTCCCCTGCAGCAGATTCCTGCCACACGTACAGTAGGGTTCTTTCATCACCATCTTGCTCTCAGTAGGAATTCCTTTAAAACAGATCTGGGCTCAACTATGACTAAAATAAGGTCTTCTTGGAATTTCTCCGCACCCTTGCAGTCTCAGATTGCTGTTGGCTTCAGTTATTTTAAGAAGAGTTCAGCTGAACTGGCAGGAAAATAACAAATGAAAGACATTTGCAATTCAATATCCACAGGATCAGTTACTTGAGGAACTTTTTGTGAAGTCTGCCTTTTCTCTTGGCCTTCAAATGGTCCTTATTTTTCAGCAACCTCTTCTAACACAGTCAGTGTTACTTTTGCTTTGCTTTTCCTTCTTGGTGTGCTATTCAGTTCTATTTTCACCTGCTGTCTGGCTGAGATGCAGCAAGCCACCCATTTTATGCAGGACCACTGTGGGACAGGAGCAACTTGCCCACCTCTGTTCTATCAATTTCTATAGAACGTATCCAAAGTTCATTGAGTTAGGATGCCCTTTAAAATGTTCCCTATTAATGTGGACATCTTTGGACTCCTTCTGACCTTTCCTTAACAACTATTATAGCAGCACTGCTCCAGGGATGTCATATGAAATTACATGAGAAATTCAACGTCAGTTGTGCACCAACATCATGCCTCCTTGCAGTACTGGCCTTACCTAGTGACAGATTCTAGAATGTCCCAAAGTGACCTCGAGATCCTGATATAAAGTAACATTGTGGGAATACTGGCATACTGCACAAAGTAATGTCACAAAGGCACTGCATGGCCATGTGCTGATGTGTTTGTCAAGACTCAGCCTCAGGGCCAGTTCATATTTATAAAGTCATCATGTATCCCACATGGCTGCTATTGGACCAGCAGCTTAATTCCCAGAAATGTCCACGCCTGATACAGACCAGAATTACAAGGGGAAAAGCTTAAGCCTTCCCCTGTTTTCTGGAATGCCCCCTGGAAGCTATTATTACCTCCTTGGGAAAATTACATATAGCTATCTGAACAAGCACATTTTCCTAAAGGGGCAAACAGAGGCTCCTCAAAGCCTTTTCAGATTGGGAAAATAGTGCCCCACAGTCCTGATTTGAAACTTGCATATCATCTCCCCATTCTGAATTGGGCTTGTGAACTTGTGTCTGATCGACAGCACCCATGGTGGCCATGCACAGGGCATGAAGATAATGTGTGAACTGTTGTCATTGATCATACTTTATTTATTAGGCCTATGAATCCCCTGTCAGCCTGTTTATCATGATAAATTCTAATGTTTTAATGGAAACTTCCATTTTGCTGTCTAAGTTGTAGTGCCCCTTTTTTTGTTTGGTAAATTACTTGACAGAAGCAGTACTCAGAGATGTCAACTGGTTGATACTCTTTAATTGTAGTGTACAGTTCCCCTGGGTATTTACAAAAGACAGTGGTTGAAAACAATCTACATTTTTACAAAGTGTTACCTTAACAATGGATTTAAGCATCCTGAGGAGCCAATAATCAGATATTGCAGACTACCAATCCCTTGGATTTCTAATTGGTAAAAAATTTCCTTATAATGCAGAATATATGACAGATTAACAGCTTCCTTTACATTAGTATGCCTGTAAATTATAGTAAATTGTATTCGTTTGGACAAGTGTATTTATCTTGAAAACAGCTGCTACTGAAAACGGTGTTTATTCAGGGCTTTTTAAAAGCAGGAATGCAGAGGAACGCAGTTCCAGCTGGCTTGGCATCAGGGGGTGTGGCCTAATATGCAAATAAATCCCTGCTGGGCTTTTTCTAAAAAAAAAAAAGCCCAGTGTGAAACAATGGTGATATCACGTGGTGTGGCCTATATGCAAATAAGTTCCTGCTGAACTTTTTCTACAGAAATAGCCCTGTGTTTATTATTTCATTTTTGGTTTTGTTTCTGTTAAATAAGTTCATGTCTCATGTTTCTGTTACATAGATTAAGGCAGGATATAAATATGATAAAAATTATAAAACCATGTAGCATGAAAAAGAATCAGCAGTAAAATATGTAGAACATCACTTCAAAGTTCATATAAGATTTACGTATTAAAACCACGGGGAAGGGCTGTGGTTCACTGAAAGAGCATCTGCTTGGTGTGCGGAAGGTAAGAGGTGATATGGAACATTTCAGTCTAAGACCTTGGAGAGCTGCTGCCAGTTTGAGGAGACAATACTGACTATGATAGACCAAAGGTCTGGTTCTGTATAAGGCAGCTTCACGTGGACAGCTTGGACCTTATTCAATCTGTAAAGATTTCAGGAGGATTTGAACAGGTAGAGTGTTCCATTATGGTGTGCTAGATGTGTAAAGGCCATCCCTCCAGTGACCAGGTGTATAACTACTGAAGTCCATGAAGAAAGGCAGGTTCATATGGCATCCTTGTCTTGAGTTCTCCCCTCTTCCTCTGTAACACGTAAGAACATCATCATCCAATGGTCTAACGCTGCCATGCTGTTCTGCCACTCCTTCAGATTTCACAGAAGGATATTTTTAGGGGCAGGGAAATATACTACATGATGAAGGCCATATGGGACAAGTGCTTCTGCATGTTACAGTGGAACTTGACACAGGGCTGTCATGCAAGAACCTCAAAGGTATGCTTAAATGTGTGATTCTGGTCTGTGTCTCTTCTGGAAGTGGTGAAACATTTCAAAAACTTGTTGGTTGGTAGGTCAAAGAATAGAATGCTGTGAATTTTAATCTTTAAGGATTTTATGTCCAGCAAGCATGTTGTTACCTACCCCAAGCTTCTGGCATGAGGTGAGCTATAAATCAAATAAATATATAAAATCAGTGCACAATAAATTAATAAATATAGTACTGCTCCTGGGGAATAAAGGCTGCTTAGAACCTGAACTAGGCTGTCCCTGTGGGTCTGGCAGCAGACAGTTCATTGTAATTGTAAATTTGTCCTTTTCATCTAATTCTGTGTAAAGACCAACTTTGCCCTGAGGGCAGCCTTGTAAAAGAAACATACTTCTCCAAAAAGCTGTTTATTTGGCTTGTGATTTTCTCTAAGCTCTTTGTTATTATTTAAAGTATTTGTATAGGGATAAGAACAGCCTTCTCCATCAATTCTGACTCTACCTTCTCTGTATTTGATCATGAACAGACGAGAGAATATTTGATTCACTTTTAATTTGTTTTTGGTGGGTTTAGATTTAGCTACAAATGGCGCTGCAATTGGGCTGGTTTTTGAGTACACTGAATTCAGGATAATTGCAACAGTAACTGTGCAGTCCTATGCACCTTTAAGACCAACAAAAGTTTAGTCAAGCCTGAGCAGGAGCGGATCTAGGGAGAATAGCACCCTAGGCAGCCGCCCCCCACTGTGCTCTGCTTGCCCACCCCCCCCCCCCACCGTGGCGGTGCTCCACTTGATCCCCTTCCCCCTGCTTGCCGTGACTAAAACTAAGCCCTGCCGGCTTCGCAGTCTGTGCCTGTGTGTTTTGTTAAGAGACTCTTAACAAAATGCACAGGCGTGGGCTGCGAAGTTGGCAGGGCTTAGTTTTAATCGTAGAAAGCGTGGAGGGGGGGTGAGTGAGCGAAGTGCCACAGCGGCTGTGACAGGCAGTGGCGGGCTGGAGGGGCTAGCAGCGACCACGGTAGTGGCAGCAGGGGGAGAGGGAGGCAAACTAAGCTCTTGCCTGGGGCACCAGAGGGGGGGGGAGACACCAATTTGCCACCCCTGCCTCCCAGTGCACTAGGGAGCTGCCTAGTTTGCCTAGTAGGTGAGCTGGCCCTGAGCATGAGTTTTTGTGTTCATGCACACTTCTTCATACTAGTAATCTAGGATACTCAATCACCCAGTCAGATAGCAACATCTAGTGGCCAGGCAGGCTATCTGCTGGTGTGTTAGGGAGAGTGCACCAGCCAGATAGTCAAACTCTCCTTGGCATCCCCTGCCAGGCCAATACATTCAGTGCTGGTGATTTTTGGTGTGGGAAGCAACCTGAAGGAAGTCTTGGATGAGCAGTGCCACCCCCCTGCCCAGTAGTCTGAGACTGGTGAAGGATTCAGAACAGGGTTGGTGCATCTGAGTTGGCAAGGTAGGTGTCCGCCTATAGTGTCATTTGGTGGAAGGGGTGGCTTCTGCATCCCTACCTCACCCAGCCAGCAAAAGGGGGAGGTACAGCAGTTGCCTGGCCCTTCCCAGCAGGGTGGCACAGCAAAGGGCACACTCTATTCCTCCATGCGGCCCCCAGCAGGCAGCAGCATCAACCATGCCTGAGCCAGGCCAGTGTGGAGGAGCTGCAGCTGCTGCCTGGCCTTTTTTGGTGGGGCAGAGGTATGGTGGGTGCACTCTGCTCCTTGGGGCAACCTTCGGCCTGGGTGGCAGGGGGGAGAAGGTGGGTGGGGCCGCTGGGCCCAGGAGGTGGCTGACTGGCAGAGCACCAGCAGGGGGACTTCTTGTGAAGGGATAGGGGGCAGAAGAAGGTGCTCAGCTCCCCAACCCTGGAGGATGCTGTGCTGCCAGGGCTTGGGGGTGCTTGATGCATGGAGAGATAATCAAGACTGGAAGCCCACTTGCCCAGGGGGGAGGGGTGCCATGGGAAGCAGCTGTGAGGTCATCGCCCCTCTGGCTTGGGGCCTTCCTTGTCAGAAGTTGCGTGGAGCAGAGCCGAATGCCTTCCCAAAATGGCACCTCCAGCCCTGGAGAGTGTGCCATGCTGTGTCTCTGTGGAACCTCGCAAGAATGCAGTCGAGTGCAGGAGGAATAGGCAAGAGCCAGGTTGATCCCTAAACCAGTTAGGACTATGATGTGATTGGTGCTGCTGACCTTGCAAAGTCTGCTAATGTTTCCAGGGGGGCTGAAGCCAAAGGAGCTTGGATTGCCTCCCTCCCGCAGGTTAGCTGGGGGAATGGGGTAAGTTCCTGTGTTGGGGGGGGCAGGAAGTCAGGGGCAGAGGGGCCTGCAGCCTAGGGCACTTAAAACCCTGGTGCTGGGCCTAACTGAGAAACTGGGTGAGGCAAGTTGGTTAATGGTTTTGCCTTCCTGAACTTACACTTACTTAAGTAGATCCAGTTCATATCCAGTTTGCAGTTGAAAGGAGAAAGAGAAGCCTAATATAATGAGTACTTTCCCTATCACAAATAGCCAGCTAATCCGACATCAAGTGTATGTGAGTACAAGGTTATTTTTTCTACAGGAGAGACCTGCAAATACATGTGTCTCCATGGAAGGCCATGTAAAGTGTGAGTGAGAGGACAAAAGGAGAGTTTGGACCTAATTCATACTTTACACAAGCTGTGTATTCCTGGAATGAGCTGTGGTATTAACAACAAATTCACGTTCTAAGCCCTGGTGCCTCCTGGGTAACTTTGTCTTGACATACCAGAGTGATTTATGGGGAGGTCAAAACATGGTTATATACTATGTGCTGTAAGGATGATTCTCCTATTACTCATCAGCCATCTGATAGAAATCCTGGCATCTCTTAATAGACATAATCATGGCCATTTGCAGGTTCAGTTCTGGTGAAGTCCAGGTAAGTCTGGGATTGGGTTTTGTACTTTGTGAGCATGATTCTGTCAATGCTGCATATATTGTCAAAATTCAATAAAACAGAGAACTGGAAGGTCAGGGATGCACTATTTACAAATGTTGCTTTGTCATGCGTCAACTAGTTGTGTGTACTTACTAGAGATCTATGTGATAAAGAATGAGGCAAAGTTTTTTTTTAAACAATCAAATTATTATTCTTGTCATGGAGGCAAAAACAGGCAGGAGACTATTTAAGGGCAAAAATAAACAATGTCCATAAATTACAATATAAATAGCAAACAATATTACTGAAGCAAAACTAATTTTTGTTCCCTTGTAACATGCTATCCAGCACAGTGGAACAGTGAAGGACACCACAAATCCATTCATTTATTTCAAAATTTGCAAAACAAATCCCTTCTTACACATAGTATTTGTACAACATGAAATTATTATTCAATAAGTTGACATTTTAAACCTATTACTGCCTAAACCCATCCATTACGAAGCTATTCAGAGCACTAAGTTAACATTTACCGGAACATACATCCACACATCATGGGGAGATCAAGCACAAATCCTTTATTTCATATTCAGATCTTGTTGGGTCAGGATTGAAAACTGCTACCTTTCTGATACTTTACGGAAAAGCCACTGTGAAATCCACAAAAGAATTATTATCAAGTAACTACAGTTATTCAGCTAGATGTTGACTTTGATATGTCAACTCTCTGATCTTTAATAGAAAATTGATGGTCTTGCCCCGAGGGTCAGTCATATGTAGGACCGGGCTGGGGCAAGGTTTGCATTAAATTACAGTGAGCTTCACATTCTCATTCTCTGGCAAAGTCAAACAAAGCCAAATGGATCCCTTGTTAGTTTTGTTTTCTTCATTTTGTTTTGGCGTATAGATTTAATTCCATAATGGGGGACCACTGGGCACAATCTGATTTATTGATTTTCTGGGGGAAGCTTTTTTTACACTAGGACACCCAGAAGAGTAATGAAACAAAAGCAAACTGGTGCAACATTTTCCATTTTCTGCACTAGGTTTTAATGACTACAGGATAATTCATCCCAAGAAATCATAGAACTGTACTTAGGTTAGATCTTTAGTCTTTTTGTCCCCTGTAAACTCTATTAAACATTAGAGATGGCTGAAATTGTCAAGACTTTTCCTTATATGTTTATGGTTATGTTTTACATAGGCTATACTCTTAAGCACATTATCTGGGAACTAAAGCACATTGAAATCTGGGTGAAACTACACATTATGCAGATGACGCCCAGCTCTACCTATTGATGGGGGGCTGGGCCTGCTATGTCCTGGAAAATCTGGACTTGGCTTTGCAAGCTGTAGTGAAATGGCTCAGGCAGTGTTGACTGAAACTGAACCCAGTGAAGATGGAGGTTCTGTGTCTAAGCCAAGGCAGCCTGGGAAAAGAGATCCCTTTGCTGACCTTTGATAGGGCGCCTTTAGCACCAGCTTCTAAGACCAAGAGGTTAGGAGTACTTCTGGAGTCCTCACTGACTACGGAGACCCAGGTGGCAGCCACTGCCAAATCCGCATTTTATCATCTTAGGCGGATAAGGCAGTAGGTTTCATACCGAGACTGCAGTGACTTAGCCACAGTAATCTATGCGACAGTCACCTCAAGAATAGACTACTGTAATGCCCTCTACATGGGGTTGCCCTTGGCACAAACTTGGAGGCTATAACTGATGCAGAATGCTGCAGCCAGGTTGTTATTGGAGATACCTTTATGGGAGCACATTCAACTTGCGCTGGAGATGTTGTACTGGTTGCCTGTGACGTTCAGAGCTTGCTTCAAGGTGCTGGTTATGACCTTTAAAGCCCTATATGACCTGGGACTGCCTTTCCCCACATGAGCCCCAGAGAGCACTACGATCAAGCTCACAAAACATTTTAATAATCCCCGGGCCAAAGGATGTTTGGCTGTCCACCATCAGGGCAAGAGCCTTTTCAGTGGCAGCCTCTACCCTCTGGAATGCTCTCCTTGAAAACATCAGGGCCCTGCGGGACTTGCCACAATTCTGCAGGGCCTGCAAGAAAGAACTGTTTAAAAAGGCTTTTAACATCTAATGGAAGTGTCCAGTACTTCACCACCCCACAGCATTAATATCTTAACCCTACCCAAACAGAAACACAAGGCACTCAATAACACCCAATAACATCACAGAAAACAGCACTAATCAAGAAGTAATAACAATGCCATCTAGGGATTAAAATTGTATCTGTTTGAGATGTTTTAATAACTTATTGTGATTTTATTGTAATAAGGTAATTTTGTGTTATTTTAATTGACGTTAGCCGCTCTGAGCCCATCAGGGGAGGGCGGGATATAAATATAATAAAATAAAAATAAAATAAAATAAAATTATAAGAAACACAGATCTGCTGCTGAAAATGGCAGCCCTGTGCTAAGTTTTTCTTTCCTTTTTGTAATGCACGGTACAACTAAACTTGTATCTTGACATTCATTATATTGTGCATTTTCTGCCTCTGGTCCTCTCTACTGGCACAAATGGGAACAGGGAAATGCTCAGGGTAATGACATCAGGACTAGGGGCATGTTGTCCTGCATGGTACAGAAGACAGCATGGTGTGGTGGCTAGAGTGTCAGATGAGAATATGGGAGACCAGATATGAATCTCCACTTTGCCATGGGTGATCTTGATCCAATCTCTCTGTCTTTCCCTCCATTCCTCCTTCTCCCTCTCCCTCCCCCCACTCTCTCGCAACCTAACTACCTCTCTGGTTAGTGATGTGATAAAATGGAGGAGGGGAGAATGATGTAGGCTGCTTTGGTTCCCCATTGGGGTGAAAAGTGGGGTATATGCTTTTAAATAAATGAGTGATGAGGTGACTTGACAAAGTGCAGCTGTTCTAGAGACAGCCTGTGTTTCTTTAAGCAGGTAGCTCTATGCGTGAGAGGATTTCTTGTGAATGTTTGCACAGAGGCATCAGACTAAATGTCATGCTACTGATGTCTCTTTCTCTCTGTTTTGTTTTGAGCATTGTGTTACTTGCCACAAAGTTACATTTTAACTTTACTGAGGTAGGAGCACAATATGGAAAAACTAGGACACCCATGTTTTGGGACTGCAATTGGAATCGAGCTTCTAAGTGTCAGCACAAGCCACTGGGGGTTGGGTGAGGGGTACCACTCTATGCATAATTTCTTTGATGGCTATAGATAGATATGTGGTGTGGCAGGAGCTAAAGGAAATGGAGAGGAGGGAATACACTTTAAACAAAAAAGAAAAAAAACCTGTTCTTCAACTTCTGTTTCCTACAATCACTATTACATAAACATTGCATCAAACATGCCTAGGGAGCCTTAGATGGCATAAAGACTTTTCTGCTCTCCTTCATAGTTTCCCACCAGGTACTTGCATTTACTGGTTTTTAATTCTCACAGTCCCTAATAAAGAAACAGGAAAAGTTAAAAAAAAAACCCTAGCACATATTTCAGCATTTGGTGACATTTTCATAGCAAGTTATCTTAGGAAACCATGGACTATTTTGAACATATGTTTCTGTGGATCAGTGTTCTAAAGTGCTTGGGAAATTCCTTAGTGGGTCCTCTGTCAAATCCTTGTCTGTCTTTGTGATGGAATTATGAAATAAGTGCACTGCAAGAACTAGAAAACATATTTTCAAAGACTAATTACTGCTGCATGGGAATGCCATATGAGATTTGAGACTGATGTGCAAAATCTAGGGATGGTTGCTGGGCAATTAAATGGCCCAATATTATTAATGGACGGTCCATTGTTTGCCTAGTATTTGATTATGCATCATGAGGTCATTGATTCCATGATGCCACCAGTATCACAGCATAGGTTGCAGCTTACTTTTAATTTCATTATGGTATCTCTTAGCAAAGCAGGAGTGAGGGCAGCTTGACTTCTCACCCTGTAGCAACTGGGTGCAAGCCTAGTATTGTAGCAAAACTTCTCCTGCTTGCTACAATGGCAACTGTCTCCATTCAGGATAAACTGGACTGCTGTCTACTTTGTCCTGTTTTTAAAATACTGGTATTCTGTTTTTAATACCTGTGCTACTATCGACATTTGCTTTGAGGTTCCACAGAGGAGCCAGACTTCACTATGTAATAGCCAGTTCACCAGAGGTGATTAAGAACAGTAATCAGGGCTTTTTTTGAGCAGGAACACACAGGAACGCAGTTCCCGCTGACTTGGTGTCAGGGGTGTGACCTGATATGCAAATGAGTTCCTGACGGGCTTTTTCTACAAAAAAAGCCCTGACAGTAATGATAGTTAATAGTAATATGTCCATTTTGAGAATGTTAAAGTTAACAAGTGACCGACAGTTCAATTCTAAGTACACTGTCCTAGGAGGAAGCCTCATAGTATAAAATAACTTCGAAATAACTTCTGACCTAAAGAGATTTGCTTAGGATTGCTGTTCAATAACGTATTAAACAAATACATAATTTGCTTCAGTTTTAATTTCAATTTTTATAGGCTCCAAAAGACCAGAACTCATCAGTGTAAGATTCACATTTGAAGAAATTTCATCTAACATTGATTTGAAGAAATTTTTATTTAACATTGATTAAATTTTTCATAATTTATTGCAATTTTAAAATTTTCATTTTATTATTTCACAATAAATGTTAACTGGTTTGTTTTTGAGATACTACCCGTAGATTGAAGTATGGATTAAATGCTGCACCTAAAGCATACACCCACGGTTGCCAAATCCTGACTGGGAACCAAGAAAACCTTTTTTAAACAGTTGAGTGCAGGAGCAGGCTGTCCCTATGGCTCATCTGTTTTGAGCAAGAACCTGGCTTTGTTTGTATGTGAGATTAATGAGTTTGTGGGGTTCAGTTTTAGGTTTGTGGTTCACCCATGAACCACAAACTGAACCATATTTTTGTAGTTTGTGCCTGTCCCTAATCAGGACCAAACATATTTAATTACTATATTGCCTCCATGCAAAAGATTATTATGGAATAGTTTAGGAACCCAGAGAATAAAGTACTATGGGAAAAGGAATGTTATGATACTAATGTTGCATTAAGTTCCTGGATATGGTATGACAAACAGTGTAGAAAAAAAAGTTGTTGCAATAAAATATTAATAAATCTAACCTGAATCTGGGATTAATAAATCTAACCTGAATCTGAAATATAAGTTAAACTTAATTACTTCTCTTTATTGATGCCTATAATACATAGAAAAGATTTTTTATCCAACTAGTCTTTCAGGAATTTTTAGACCATGGACAGATACTGTGTTGGGAAGATTTATTAATTTCTTAGAACAAGGTAAACTAGAATCATGGGAACACATTCAACAGAGTGTTGGTTCAACAGCACTTAGAAAACTATAATATCTCCAGATCAGTAATTATATTAGCACAAAAGGTAGAGTACATGATATAATGTCATAGAGTCAGCAGGGATGCCAGCAGGGTATAATGTCATAAAATTGACCTTCTAAAACAGACTTTTTTCTCCAGGGGGATTGATCTGGAGATGAGTTGTAATTCTGGGAGATCTCCAACCACCCCTAGAGGTTGACAATTGTTGGCAACTGTTGGCTAATTAATAGGAAACAGAGAGTGAGTATAAATGGGCAATTTTCTCAGTGGAGGGCAGTAAGCAGTGGGGTGCCGCAGGGCTCAGTACTGGGTCCAGTGCTTTGTAACTTGTTCATTAATGATTTGGAGTTGGGAGTAAGCAGTGAAGTGACTAAGTTTGCGGATGACATTAAATTGCTCAGGGTGGTGAGAACCAGAGAGGATTGTGAGGCACTCCAAAGGGATCTGTTGAGGCTAGGTGAGTGAGCGTCAACATGGCAAATGAGGTTCAACATGGTCAACTGCAAGGTAATGCACATTGGGGCCCAAAATCCTAACTATAAATCCAAATTGATGGTGTGTGCACTGGAGGAGAGTGACCAAGAGAGAGATCTTTGGGTTGTGGTAGATAACTCACTGAAAATGTTGAGACAGTATGTGACTGCAATAAAAAAGGCCAACGGCATGATGGGAATTATTAGGAAGGGAATTGAAAACAAATCAGCCAGTATCATAATGCCCCTGTATAAATTGATGGTGCGGCCTCATTTGGAGTACTGTGTACAATTCTGGTCACTGCACCTCAAAAAAAGTATTATAGCATTGGAAAAAGTCCAGAAAAGGGCAACTAGAATGATTACAGTTCTGGAACACTTTCCCTATGAAGGAAGGTTAAAACGCTTGGGGCTCTGTAGCTTGGAGAAATGTTGACTGAGGGGTGGCATGATAGAGGTTTACAAGATTATGCATGGGATAGAGAAGGTAGAGAAAGAAATACTTTTCTCCCTTTCTCACAATGCAAGAACTTGTGGGCATTCAATGAAATTGCTGAGCAGTCAGGTTAAAACAGATAAAAGGAAGTACTTCTTCTCCCAAAGGTTGATAAATACATGGAATTCACTGCCACAGGAGGTGGCGGCAGCTACAACCATAGCAATCTTCAAGAGGGGATTGGATAAGCATTTGGAGCAGAGGTCCATCAGTGGCTATTAGCCACAGCTTATTGTTGGAACTCTCTATCTGGGACAAGTGATGCTCTGTATTCTTGGTGCTTGGGAGGGGCAACAGGGTGAGGGGCTTCTAGTGTTCTGATCCCACTGATGGACCTTCTGATGGCATCTGGGTTTTATGGCCACTGTATGACACATAGTGTTGGACTGGATGGGCCATTGGCCTGATCCAACATGGCTTCTCTTATGTTCTTATGTTTTTAGGTTCCCTACTTGTCGTCATGAAAGAGTTGACCTGTTTATTTGTCTGTGAAAAATGGTAGTTAGGTAGGACCCATGGGGCATCGAGTTGAAGTTCCCATGTTAGAAGGGGAAGGTCTTATGCATAATGAACTGACCTTTAGCCTGGTCATTGGTCAATTTGTAATTGCGAGATAATATCCTAGTTTTGTCATATAAGCATTTTGGATTTTCTTCTTTTTCTCTTTGTTTAGAGTTGAGTGTGTGTGTAGCCAAAGTCTCCATCTTTCTAGGAAGATGTAGCTTAGTCAGTTAGACTATTTTTTTTTATTCCTCCATGTAACCCTTCATAATACCTTAGTAAACTTTCCTTTTACCTAATTCACATGCATATGCTGCATTTAGGGTTGCCAAGTCCAATTCAAGAAATATCTGGGGACTTTGGGGGAGGAGCCAGGAGACTTTGGGGGTGGAGCCAGGAGACATTGGGGCGGAGCCAAGAACAAGGGTGTGACAAGCATAATTGAACTCCAAGAGAGTTCTGGCCATCACATTTAAAGGGACAGCACACTTTTTAAAATGTCTTCCTTCTATAGGAAATAACAAAGAATAGGGGCACCTTCTTTTGGGGCTCATAGAATTGGACCCCCTGGTCCAATCGTTTTGAAACTTGGAGGGTACTTTGGGGAGAGGCACTAGATACTATATTGAAAATTTGGTGCCTCTACCTCAAAAAACAGCTCCCCCAGAGCCCCCAAAACCTCCAGATTAATTCCCCATTATACCCTATGAGAATTGATCTCCACATAGGGAATAATGAAGACGTTTCCCTCTCCTCCTCCCTCCCCCCCCCCTTTCTGGCAACTGAAGCGAGGGACTGGCCTTTCTACTCACGAGTTGCTGCCAGCTTCTTTACAGCAGCAGTCACACCATCCCAAAGTGGAGCCTTGCAATCAAGCCTCCGGAGGTGCAAAGGCACATGGTCCTTTGCAGGCGGGGCTTCTCTCCTCCCCCCCCCCCCCCAGCCAGCTGACTGGGCGCGGGAAGCAGCTTGCGAAAAGGAAGAACGGCTGCTGCAACGGGGCTGGGTGGGAAGGGAAGGGAGGAGGAGAAGCATCGGGCATTGGAGTCCGTCAAGACCCGCCTGCGTTCGGCAGCCACCTCCACCCGCTCGCTGGCGAGCCAGCCTCCCTTCTCAAGATTTCCCTTGCCAGGCTCAGCACCTCCTCCCCGGACGACGCAAATGCTCCTTGGCGCCATTCCCCCCTCCTCCCCCCGCTTCCAGAGTTATGGAAAGCGGGAAAAGAGGCTGAAAATCCAGTATTCTCCCGCCAGGGCGGGAGGCTTGGGAAGGCTAGCTGCATTTTTATTTTTATGTGCCAACATCAATCTCACCTTTGTTGCATTTGGGAAAATAATTTTTTCATAGGAATCAAGTGTATCTTTTCCATTTTTCTAATAAAACACATTTTTCTTATTGTTCTGCTGAGTCTTCCTCAATAACTCGTGTTCATCAGTGTGCCTACTCATTCTGTCCTTGATAATGCTTTCTACCAACTTTCCTGGTATTGAAGTCAGACTGACTGGCCTGTAGTTACCCAGATCTTCTCTGGAACCCTTTTTAAAGATGGGAGTGACATTTGCTACCTTCCAGGCCTCAGGAACGGAGGCAGATGTCAATGAAAGATTACATAATTTTGTCAGAAGATCCACAAGTTCAACTTTGAGTTCTTTCAGAACTCTTGGATGTATCCCATCCGGACCTGGTTACTTATTAGTTTTTAATTTGTCCATCAGTTGTAGGACCTCCTCTCTTGTCACCTCAATCTGGCTCAGGTCTTTCAATACCCCTTCCAATAGAAGTGGTTCCGGAGCAGGCAAACACTTCTCATCTTCCACAGTGAAGACGGAGGCAAAAAATTCATTTAGCTTCTCAGCCATTTCCCTATCCTCCTTCAGTAATCCTTTGACCCCTTGGTCATCCAAGGGCCCCACTGCCTCCCTGGCTGGTTTCCTGCTTCTAATATATTTGAAGAAAGTTTTATTGTTGATCTTTATGTTTTTTGCAATATGCTCCTCATAGTCCCTTTTTACCTGCCTGATCACAATCTTACATTTGGTTTGCCATTGCCTGTGTTCCCTTTTATTAATTTCACTTGGACTAGCTTTCCACCGCTTAAAGGAGTCCTTCTTACCTTTTACAGCTTCCATTACTTTGTTTGTTAACCATGCAGGCCTTCTCTTATACCTGTTCGTACCTTTCCTAACTTGTGGTATATATTTTATCTGTGCTTCTAGGATTATAGTTTTAAATAGCCTCCAAGCTTCTCCAAGGGTTTTGACTGTATTTACCTTTCCTTTCAGTTTCCTCTTCACATGCCTCCGCATCTCAGAGAATTTACGCCTTTTAAAGTTAAACGTGGTTGTGCCGGTCTTTTGGGGCAACTCCCTATTAATACAAATAGTGAAATCAATAACATTATGGTCACTGCTCCCAAGCGGTGCGATCACTTTTACATCTCTCACCAGGTCTTGGGCATTACTTAGGACCAAATCCAGGATCGGCCCACCCCTGGTAGGTTCTGTGACCATCTGCTTCATAGCTCAGTCATTGAGAGCATCTAGAAACTCAGTCTTTTTCTCTCAACCAGAACACATATTGACCCAATCAATCTGTGGGTAGTTAAAATCACCTATGACGACACAGTTTTTTCGTCTAGCCACCATCTTTAAGCCTTCCATCATATTATAGTCATCCTCTGTCTTTTGATTTTGTGGGTGATAACAAACTCCCATAGTTAAATTGCCTTTTGGGCCCTCTATTTCAACCCAAAGCATTTCTATAAGGGAATCTAATTATCTGACCTCAGTCTTACTGGACCGTATGCCCTCTCTGACATACAGAGCCACCCCACCTCCATCCCTTCCCTCTCTATCCTTCCGGTATAACTTATATCCAGGAATCACCGTGTCCCACTGATTCTCCTCATTCCACCAAGTTTCTGAAATTCCCACAATGTCTACGTTTTCTCTCAACACTAAGCATTCCAACTCACCAATTTTACTTCGAAGACTTCTAGCATTTGCGTACAAACATCTATAATTTCCTAGGCAAGCTAGGCCCGCCACCTTCCTCCTGCCGCCTCGAGACTCTGGCAGGCAGTCCATTCTGATTGTCACCGTCTCAGTGGACAACTCTGTTCCATTACCCGGTAGGATCAGGAAAACAGCTTTCTCTTTATTGAAGTAACCAAGTTAAGAAACCTCTCTAGTGGGTTCCAGAAAACCCAATCATCTTTGTGGAAGTCAAGGGGGCAGCTCATATATCAATATAGGGCCAGCAAGTCTCTCAACCTGCCCGGGGCCCCAGACAGACAAGAAAGCTAAACAAAAATAAGAGGGAGGGGAGCACAACAGGAGCCTCATACAACCGCTTCCTTGTGTTTGCTGCCCAAACAGTCTCTTACAGAGGGGTCCTAGTCCCATGGCGCCAGATTCATACTTACCCTCCGGAGGCCGTTTAACCACATCTGGTTCCTGTCACCTCTTCAGGTCTGATGAGGCTCGCAACTCAGCCTGGCCGAGGACGGGGTAGACAGTGGACAGTCAGCCAAATGAGGCTGGGAGCCCCTACTGATGCTCTGGTCTCTCCCAGCCACCGCCTATGGCTGGCCAGGCGCTAATCAGTGGGGGGATAAGCCCCCCCTCTTTAGACCGGTCACATGCACCAGAAAAGATGTTGCAGGAAACCCCTGCAGTAGGCAGTTGATGGTTGGTTCAGTGACAGATGAGGCCTGAGGCAGGATCAGGAAAACAGCTTTCTCTTTATTGAAGTAACATGCGCATGGATCAGGCCCATGTGGCTCACACCAAAAGCTGTGGGTCTGACCTCGATTACAGACAGAACATTAGGTTTTATACTGCTTAAAGTCATACATCAGCAAAAATCAAGCAAACTGGAAACACATCACAAACTGGAAACGCGTCACGACACAGGCGGGACATACTTGGGTTTTTTCGGTACTTTCCATACATGGCATTACATGGCAGCATTGTTTGCAGTCATAACACAAGCTAAACCGCAGCTTTCCAGTTTAGTAGACAATTCTCTTTGGGATTCTCTAGGATTCTACCTCCCGGGTTTGCATTACATATATTTCTGTTTCATCAAGCTGCATGTTGTAATATCAGTTTGCTAGCTAGCTAACCACAGTCCCATTTCTTAGGCCCTTTGGGACTTTCCAAGCAAGGACAGCTTTTTGCAATACCACAGACATATTTCACATCACTTGAAAAGTCTTTTACACTGCTCTGCAAGCAAGTTTTTGCTTCCCTTTGACCTAAACAGTTCGAATCCCAATCTTTTACCTATCAATAGCCAATCAATAGCCTATTTTATTTTTATCCTTATTTAACACCTGCCACAAATCCATTTTCAATACAGTTTGTAACTGGAATTTGCTGTGTGAAATGGCAAAATCCACTTGAAAATGATCACTAAAGTGAGTTGAAAGTGCATTATTTAGTGCATCTGAAAGCACTACCACGATCGTCCTGATCCATTCAGCTAAATCTAATCCATTGCAATCTAGCATTTCCTCTGTTATTTTCCCGTTTTTCCTCTAAATCTATATGGCAATTCTTTAAACACAGAAATCAGTTGTAGTGCCAGGCAGTCCCATGTAGACACTCAAAGGTTTATTGAGGTTTCTCAGGACTGCTTCCCCTTTAAAATTTAACCTCTTCCTTCTCCTTCCAGCTTGATTAATTTCTTCCTGTTCTATATCACATTCAGCTGGTTCTTTCAAGGTAGTCATGAATCATTTGCAGACTATCACTTTCCCTCAGTTGGGATGCATTGCATTTTAGTCAGCCAAAACTATTGATCATTAATTTTTAATTACTGAAAATCATGCTATTGCAATAATAAAAGAATTATAAGCAGTGACCTTGGTCTGCAACAAAGTAAAAGCAGTACTTAATCCAATGAAATTCAAGTTGATAACTGACAGTTCTTTCATCACCAGTACCAAGAGAGAACCAGTCAGCTGGTACAGAAATTGAAATAATTAATTAAGGCCTTTTCCACACATCAGTGCTTCCTTAGGGAAGCTGCCAATCCAGCACTGCAGCTGCCAATCCAGCATAGCAGCAATGGGATTTCCAGATGGCAGCTTTCCTTGCATTATCCCTGCCCCAGTCCTCATGGTAGCTATTATGTATTGCATCTCACTGGGTTCTTGTTGCCTGAGCTTGAGACAGGCACTCCCTACAAACCAGAACCCTGAAGCCTGAAATAACTGGCCAATTAGGATGCTAATTGGGTATGTAACAACTTATAACAAACGAAGGATACTGGAGTGAGCCAATAACTGTTGACTGCTAGGGGGGGCGTGGTTAACCATGGCGGTATTGTATATAGTTGCTGTTTTTCTTGTGTTCCTCTGTGACTGTTTCTTCTTGCAATAAAGTGTTCTTGGTTGATTCAGAGCTGGCTGAACTCACTTTATTTCAGTAGCCACCAACACCCTGCAATACAGCAGGGAGATCTTTTCTGAAATATTTTCCCCAGTAATATGATTATTGCTCTATCATATCGATATGCCAATTGCCAATGGTTTAAAAACCCTTTAAGAGCCCCCTGCTGGCATGAGAAGGAGAGGAACAACTATTATGGACACTGGGGCAGGGGAAATGGCTGGTGTGCCTTCAGGACTGGGAAAATCCAATTTCTTGCCAACATGGGAGCTGGCCCAGCTTTTCCGTGTTTGCTCAAAACATCGCAGCAATGCAAGTTTAAGAAACTTCATAGAAAAAATCCTGGATGGAATCAAGGAAACACCACAATGCAGGGGGGAGGAACCCGAATGGTATTGAACCCAGGGCAAATCACTGAAGGGAAATGGCCCAGACTGGAAGCATAGGCACAGAAGGAAAATCCAAGGAGAAGCAGGACCTTCATGGAAGGAGACTTTCTTCTGCAGAGACATGTAGGCTATCTGTGGGAAAGGATTCAAGGCACTATTTTAAGTGTTGGCTACAACTCTGTGTACAAATATAGAAAAGGGATCTTTCAGCAGTACTAGGAGGTCATTGTGTGGAACCTGTCTTAGGGACTTTCAGAGCAGAGAAAAGAGTATTGATTATGGTTTTGCTTACTGTATAGAAGGGGCAACAACACAGGCAGAAATAACTCTCATGTCCACTATTTGTAATTTAAGCAAGGATGCATGCATCACCCTGGACAGAAGCATGAGTCTTCCCATCAGTGGTTGCACTGGAAGTATGTCAAAGAAAATAGAAACAACTCTCATATTTACTGTCATCTCTTTTGTGTTAACATGCAAAGTTGCTTTGAGACACATTTTCAGAAGCTGTGCTCAGCACTATAATTATAGAACTCCTATTTCCTGGACATTTTCCATACCTTGAAGTGGAATATCTAAGCTGAAAGACTTTTCATTTGAGTAAGAATCTAATGACTAAGAGTTAATACATATGACACTGTGCATTTTGTATGTTACATTCTCTCCTCTGATAGCTACACCCTGATTTCAGGAAGAGGTATAGAACAACACAAATTGATGTGGAAAAAATTACTTCCTATCCAGTCTTGTTCACAGGATCCAAATCTGTTCCCAATGCCTAGATGCCATGGGCTAAATTTTTGAACTTTTCAGATTATGAAACCCTGTTTGTACACTATGCAAAAGATATTAATTAGACACCAAGATTACGTCATCATATTTCAAGCTGTTTTTCAGTATTGAAATATTGTAGAATTTAGCCATATGCAATTGTACTCTTCCATTGGCATCTGTGCCTTTTTAACAAAAAAAAAATTGACAACATCAATTTGTTTGAAAATTTACTTCCTAAAAACAATTGCTCCCAGGTTAAGACCCTGTATGCCAAGTTACAGCCCAGAGCAAATCTTTATGGCCGAGTTATAAACCCCTGAAAATAGGAAACTAAGACGGTGAGGATTTAAAATAATAGAAAATGTTTCACATAATAGAAATCCATAAGCACTGTATTACATTTTAAGTCTTAATATCTACATACTTGGATTATCTTCGATCTTGACAATCACACACAATGGAAGCTGGCTTCTTCCTCCCCTTCTGTTTGATTCAGTGTTTCATTCCTATGCATTAACAAAGCCTTGGGTCATAAAATACTGTATTAATATTAGTTTGTCACAGTGGACTAAATTTAGAACAACTCATTAATATGGGAGAGTCAAAGGCATTCTGCCAGGAGTGTGACTGGCTAAGCTCTTAAGGCTATAAGTTATACAGATATGCCACTTGAACTAGAGAGCTAACAATTCTCCTTGTTACTAATAAGAGAATCTATTAATTCTAAGCTGACTCCCATTCTAATTAAGAAATGTGGGGAAAAGGCAATCTTGCCACTGGATATATCTCTGATGGGTAACCAGAATAAGCTGTACATGAACGTGCCCCACTGCCTGGGTCAGATAGGATTAGTGGTCCATGCACAGAATGAATTTTCCCTGCAGGATCAAGAAGAAGAAAATAAGCTAGCCAAATCCACCACCACTGCCTATTGTTTTCAGTAGTATGATCTTAATGTGTTTATCAGATGACATATCCGTAATCAGAAGACTGATTTATACTGCATTTCAAATTGCCCCAGTGAAGAGAGGGTTTCTTTTAATCTCTTCCTCCACTCCCACAAAAGTTTGGGCTTTTCGCAAATCTTATCTTTTATATGTAGAGATTCATGCCAGAGCTGCCTCTCAAAGGTTGTCAAATATTAATTTTTTAAAATTTGGTCCCTTGCTAAGCTACAAATATTCATGTTTAACACCAAGTAGCAGTTCAGGGGCCGACAACAGTATGTACCTTCTGAATGATGCATAGAAAGAAGCAGTTAGCACAAAGACAAAGCCACCAGATTGGTCTCAGGGAAACCCAGTGCCTGAATTTTTCATGACTCCTCCAGCACTTAAAGAATAAGAAACTGGCTACTACTGTTGGGAGGGATGTGCAGTGTGAAGGTCAGAGCCCACAAACATGCAAGAGAATCAAGGCTCTGCCTGGGGAAAGCGAAAAGGGATTTAAGGTGCTTAAGAGAATTATAAAGATTTTTTTCCCTGTGATTTACAAACACTGTAGTAGTTAAACAATAGCTATAAAAATGAAGTGAGAGTCATAGCCATCCGGCGATTGTTCTAGCGAGTCTCAAAAGACAGAGAAAACTAACCTCTTCCTTATGTCTCAAGGCTTAGAGTTAAACTTCTGGAGATCCAGTCAGTTGCCTATGCATTTTGCAATGCCCTTGGTTTGCCTTTTAAAAACTGACACCACTTCAGAAGAAAACTGAGAAAATAAAAATAAAATAAATGCATTAATTCCTCAAACATATCTGACAATTATCTAACAGTGGAATGGGGTGGGGAGGGAGGACATCAGCATGATAACTTAATAACACTGTGGTTCAATACTCTGCCTGCATGTTTATTATCCATATTGGACAAACCTGATGTGATCCAATGAACCTGGAAATGTCTTGACTGAATCCAAGAAAACAAATGAACTGGTTTTTTTTGGGGGGGGGGGATGTTGCAGCATTTAACGAGCCAATGGTTTCTCCTGTCATTGCCTAGTTAAGCCCTTAATGAGTTCTTTTCTATTCTTGGTCACATCTGATATTTTTTAATAGAAGTCCCTTTGAACAGCTGGGAGTTGGAGCATCCTTTGATCATGGGATTCTTGTGAATTTTTCACTCCAAAGACAGATTCTTTTTTCCCCCTCTTCCTTCTTCTTCTTCCCTCAGCCTTCCGTAAGCTATTTTTATGATCCTTTGCCTCCCAGTGCATTTTGGGGAGCATTACTTTGCCCACTTTCTAAAGAAACAGAGAGAAATGTAACAATTAAGGTATACATTTTACATAAATGTTTATAAAATTAACAAAGGGGGAGAGAGAGAAAGCTTTGCCACAGGAACCTTCGCACACACACCCTTCTTGATTCTTTTGAAGGCAGTTTTCTAATGATGACCCTTGGCATGCTGGCCCACATGGGACTCCTGTGAGAAGAGGCTGATGAAAATTAGTCTATTCTCATTTCAAACAGAATTTTGCTGAAGTCCTGATCAGAGCACCAGCATGGAGTCCAGGGAGACAACACACACTACTTGATTTCGCTCGGCAGCCTCCCTCTCCTGGTAATTGTTGCAGGAACATATAGTGACAAGACTATGTGGGATGTGAGGGGGTCTGGATGTACTCAGGCTGTTACTCTCTGTTTAAAGATTTAAACCATCAGGGTATGAGAAGGCTTTTTGATGTTCATTGAACATGGAGCTTGGGTACAGAAGAAGGGGGAAAGGGCTCCACCAGAAGGCAATCATCTTTCAGAGCCACAGTAAGAGAGAGAGAGGTGGGAAAGTCTCTGCCTCAGCACAGAGGCGGAACAAAGGGAGATGAAAGGGCCTGGGTGAAGATGGGGCCAGATCTGGCTGTGAGGCAGAACCGGCAGTAAGAGAGAGTTCAGTGCCTTCCAAACGCAAGGAAAAAAAGCATTTAGCACTCCCATTCTATTAACACACACTGATTGGCTATGACGGAGCCAGCCTGCAAAAAGGAGGGGTGGAAGAGAGGAGAAAAAATATTTTAAGCAGTTTATGTTGACACTAGGTTTTCCCGACAATGCCCGTGGCTTCCGTTGAGAGGATTTAATGAGTTTACATTGTCAGATGAATGTCATTTCCTAATTACATAGAAAATGTGAGCAAAGTATGAAGCAAGGAGGGCCTTCCCCCTCCTTCTTTTCTGAAGCCAAATTAAATATTTCTCAAGAGACAAACTATATAAACCTTTCTAAGTAGAGTCCAGGTAATCCTCTGCCCCCTTCTTTCCCCTGCTTATCATCAGCATTGTCAGAAAGGGGGTCTTGAAATAAAGAAGGACCAGGAATTTCCCAAAGTAGGGCTTTGCTTCCAGCAACAGGAAAGAAACAGACAGGTGGCCATTTAATAGAATTTAGCATTTTAAATGAAACATATCAATTCCCCATCCTTTGCAAAAGTAATCTATATTCTCATATCTACATTTGCTGGGGTAGCCTTCAAGCATTTACTGGTGATTGTGACATCACAGCAAATAACAGTTTGTTATATGAATAAGCCTGTAGGATCTCTGGGCTATCGTAGGGCTTTTCTGCACATGTTATTTTGTCACTTGTGTGCCTGTATTGTGTAGGGGTTTTTTCCCTTTTCCACACATTTTTTGCCTCCCCTAGTGATCGCTTCAATATTTCATCACTGTATCAACAGTTTATTCTTGAGCACTTAAAAAGGGCAGAGAAATAAACTAGAGATACAGGGATGAAATATTGAAGTGTCCACTAGAGAGAGCAAAACATGTGCAGAAAAGAAGGGGAAAGGCAGTACAAGCACTCAAGCAATGAAAATAAGAAGCACGGGAAAACCCATACTCTTTCCATCTCTCAGGTACACCAATCTAATTTAAGATCTCCATTTTCACAACAAAGCTTGGTTTGTCATTATATCTGAGCCACAACCAGTAGTCTGCACTCTTCTCTAGAAATCAGGATTAAACCATTATTTGAAGAAGAAAAAAAGAGGGCAAAGTGACAGAAAAGACTATATGTTGTTCAGACATAATGGCTTGAATCCAGGCAAATGTTCCATGAACACAAGGAATTCCATCCACAGAGCATAATTTTCTGACCTCCCCATCTTTCAGCAGCCTAAAATGCTCCCCAATCCTGTTCCTAAGGGGGATTCTCTCACAAAACAGGATTTCAAGCTGCAGTGAGAGGAAGAGGCAGGAAAATCATGCTTCACGATTAGAAGTCCTTGTGCCTTCAGAAAACATTAGTCATGCTCCAACCCAATGGAAACCTGTTGTTTGCCACAAAAGTAATAGGCCATGGAGCTGTCAATCTCTAGGTGAATCCTAGAGACCTCCAAGAATTATATCTGATCTCCAGAGTGCAGAGATTGGTTCCCTTGGGGAAAATAGCTGCTTTGGAGGATGGACTATGCCATAATAACCATTATACCTTGGTTTTTTTGTTTTGTTTTTGTTTGTTCAGTCATTCTTTGTTTTATTAGCATTTATACTTTTTTAAATTTTAAAAATAGCTTTATTCAAGAAGTTCAATTCAGAAGTTACAAAGTATAACTAATGCAGAACAATCAGCGATTACACACATTATACCTATTAATGTAACATATTGAACTGAGTTTAAAGACTGAGAAGCATACAATTCAATTCCTTGTTAAATATTTTCAATCATAAGATTCACTATTACTACTTATTACTATAATTAGGGAAGGGACAGAAAGAAATATAGGTTGTTAAGATAAAATCTGGAACATCAGGCCAAAATTTGCTTATTACAGGGAGCTGTTTCTCTACCAGATCTATTCTTGACTTAATATTCTCTTGTTGAAATCACTCCACTCTCCAAGACATAAGGGCCAATCCAAGTGTTCTAATTCCTAATCAGAGTCTTTTTGAAAGAAAATAAATCCAGATAGGAACACAGAAATCCAATTTAAAAAAAACTTTTCAGAAAAAGCCAAAATAATTTCCTCAATGTAAATTTTGCTTGTCAGAAAAGTCCATCCAGAAGAAGAGTGCTTGCACACAAAAGCTTATACCTGGATTAAAACATTGTTGGTCTTAAAGCTGTAATTGGACTCTCTTTACTCCCCCTCCCTTCCTCCCCAAAAGAGGAGGAGCAGCCCCAGAGGAGGAAGCAGAGAGAGAGAGAGATTTGTCTTCATATCTCTCCTGCATGAAGTGTGTGAGGGAGGAATCCAGAAGCAGGATGCAAAGAGCCACTGAGAGAGCTGGGGGAAGAGAGCTACCATGTGGCTGCAGCATCAGCCCTGGAAAAGAAAGCAACTTTGCAAGGAAGTTGCTTGGGAGATGGATTTGAGCCATGTGCAGGCCAGACGCAGCCAACAGGCCACATGTTTGACACCCCTGATATCAAGTGAATATAAATGGGCAGTTTCAACAGTAGAAGGTGGTAAGCAGTGAGGTACCGCAGGGCTCAGTACTGGGTCCAGTGTTTTTGAATTTGTTCGTTAATTATTTGGAAGTGGGAATAAGAAGTGAAGTGGCTAAATCTGCAGATGACACTAAGTTGTTCAGAGCAGTGAGAACCAGAAAAGACTGTGAGGCCCTTTTGGAGTGCATCAGTCCCTCTGATCTGTCAAGGCTGAGTGAGTGGGTGTCAACGTGGCAAATGAGGTTCAACATGGGCAAGTTCAAAGTAATGTGTATTGGAGTCAAAAATCCTAACTATAAATATATGTTGATGGGGTCTGGACTGGTTGTAACTGACCAGGAGAGAGATATTGAAGTCATGGTAGATAATTCACTGAAGATGTTGACTTAGTGTGTGACTGCAATTAAAAAAGGCAAATGCTACACTGGGGATTATTAGGAAGGGGAATGAAAATAAAACAGCTGGTATCATAAAGCCCCTGTATAAATCTATTGTGTCCTCATTTGGAATATCGTATACACTTCTGGTCATGTACCTCAAAAAAATATTATAGCACTGGAAAAGGGCAACTAAAATGATTAAGGGGATGGAACACCTTTCTTAGAAGAAAAGTTAAAGAGGTTAGGGATTTTTAGCTTGGAGAAATGATGATTGAGGGGTGACATGATAGAGGTTTACTGAATGTCTCCTTTTCTCACAATACAAGAATTCATGGGCACCCAATAAATTTAATGAGCAATAAGCTTAGAACAGATAAAAGGAAGTACTTCTTCATCCAAAGAATAATTAACACATGAAATTCACTGCTGCAGGAAGTGGTGGCAGTTATAAGCCTAAACAGCTTCAAGAGGGGATTAAATAAACATATGGAGCAGAGATCCATGAGTGGTTATTAGCCACAATGTACAGGAAAACTGTTTCTGGAACAGTGATGCTCTGTATTCTTGGTGCTTAGGGGGCAACAATAGGAGGGCTTCTGGAGTTCTGACCCCACTGGTGGACCTCCTGATGGCACCTGGGTTTTGGCCACTGTGTGACACAGAGTGTCACGTTCTCAGGGTGCAGGCAGGCAGGAGTCCAAAGCCAGTCCAAGGTCAAAGTCCAGGAAGTCAAACAGGAGCCAAGTCACCAATGCAGAATCACAAACCGGAATCAGAAGTCAATGTCCCAAAACCAAAAGGTCAGGGTGCCAAGGAAATCAAGCACGTCAGGATCAGGAAGGAGCGTGGATGCAAGCTAGAGAATAGACTTGTTGCTTCCACAAGGTTACCAGGTCCTGGGTGGGAGCTGTATGGGAGTCTCAATCAGCCTGCTCCCTGGGTGGCAGTGACTCTGCTAGAACTCAGGGCTGAGAGATCTGAAGCATCGGCGTGTCTCATGTCTTCGCTCTGACAGTTCTTTCTGAAGCCTGCTTTGAGCTCTTGAGATGGGAGGAGGAGAGCTTGGAGGAGATTGATCACCAGCAGCTGACACTGGTGCCTGGAGAGTGATTGATGGGCCAGCTGCTATTTGTTCAGCTGAGGAACTGGCTGGCAACTCTTCCAGGTCTGTTAACCCTTCCAGCTCCTTCTTGTCAGGGCTCATGACATAGAGTAACACTGGGCCATTGGCCTGATCTAACGTGATTTCTGTTATGTCATTACATTCTCCTGGCCTTGACACCAGTAAAATCATAACTTTGGTTCCCTCTGTACCTATCACATGATTGTAATGACACATGATATTTGCATGCCAAGAAGCTTGAGACTGCAATTAATTCAGCAGTGATGAAAAGGCCCTCTGTATATTATCAGAAATACTTTTCCTCCAGTATTCTGGAACTCACCTGCCATTGAAAACAGATTCCTAAGCCTCAACACAATGGTCTTGGAACAAATAAGTGTAGGGTAGGTGAGGTAAGCAGAATTTGCTGATAACAAGAACATGGGAAGTGGGAGTCATGGGATGGGACTTGTTTTAGGAAGCATTATTGGAGATAGAGGGGGAAATAAGGAGTAGCTTACTATTAGAACAGGAAATATGCTTTCCAGTTCCTTTTGACATAGAGAAGTACTAGAGCTTTAATTGGTGTGGGAAGATGTGCTATGTCTCTGCAAACATTACCTCCTAATTTTTAATGTGGGGAAGGAAGCAGCTCTGCTTATAGGAATGCCAGCCTCCAGCTGGGACCTGGAGATCCTCTGGAACGACAGAGACTAATCCCCTGGAGAAAATGGATGCTTTGGAGGGTGGATTGTATGTCAGTCACTATATCCCACAGAGGTGTCTGTCCTCTCCAGGCTCCATTCCCAAATCTCCAGGCATTTCCCAATCTGGATGTGGCAATCCTATCCCTCCATCCCCCCCTCTGGTGGCAGCTCCATGTCTTCAGTATTCATAAGATCAGAGGTACTTTGGTTATTAATACTCAATTGTTATTTCAGCTTGTTGTGCCATAAGTGCACCAGCAATCCTGAGCTAGTCATTGTGACTTACAGTGTTCCTCAGTTGTTAAAAAGGGCCAGTCTCCTCTAAATGGTACGGATGCAATACAGCACACAATAAAGCTGCCAGGCTCTGCCCAAATGCCTGCACATTCATATGCAAATATGATGATATTAGATTTATATCACACCCTCCACTCTGAATCTCAGAGTGGCTCACAATCTCCTTTATCTTCCTCCCCCACAACAGACACTCTGTGAGGCGGATGGGGCTGAGAGGACTCTCACAGCAGCTGCCCTTTAAGGACAACCTCTCTCAGAGACATGGCTGAGCCAAGGCGATTCCAGCAGCTGCAAGTGGAGGAGTGTGGAATCAAACCTGGTCCTCCCAGGTAAGAGTCCGCACACTTAACTGCTACACCAAACTGGCTCTCAATATGTTCCTATTTTATTTTTTAATTTATCTTATTAGACTTTTAGCCTGCCCTCCCTTGCACACCAAGGGAGGGTAACAACATGTTTTCTTCTGTGAAACAGGATTGCAGGTCCCTCCGAGCCACTAGAGTGGGATGGCATGTGAGATGTTCAATAATATGCTTATGGTGCAGGACTGAGGGGTAAGTTCAGAACTGCAAGCAATAGTCTTGGTGTATAGCCATGCTGAATCTTGGTTTAGAGCAGACTGACTGATTTAGAAAAAACATGAGATACAATCTGTTTGGGGCTGTATCATTTCAGAATACAGGGAATCACATATCTGAATCCTGCCCCATACAAAAAAAAATCTAGCTCACAGAAAACTAGCATTTTAAATAACACTAAGATTATTGGGGCAGGTTTCCATGATTAGGAACGTGTTTGTTTTTATTTTTGTGAAAGAAAAACATTAATAACATACAGCCTTATGCCAGTTTTCCAAAGTGATACAGTTGCAGGATTATACCACATGATTTTTCAAAATGTGCAGATCAGTGTGGTGAACTTAAGATCCAATTTTATAGGAGACTTAGGGTCCTACTCCCCTCAGCAATTCCATTATATAATCAGCTCAACCAACAATCAATGACTTGCATGTGTGAAAAAGCTGTCACTGATGAAATACCACAGATAGAAGTTGCATAGCACTTCAAACACAATGCTTTTCAATTAAGGCAGTTCACACATCTAGCTGTGAGTCATCACATGCTGAGTAATTAAAGATGAGAGAGCAATTGATACACACTTATATGTGAACAAGCACTTGAACCTCTGCTGTTTTAGAATTTCGAGAAGCTAAGAATGCTGGAAGATCAGGCCAACACCACCACTATCTAAAATTATAGACTACATTTCTAAGTTTAACAGACAATTAATAAAAGAGAAACAGTCTCTAAAATTAAATACAACAAAGGGAAAGTGGGACAAAAGATATATCTTTAACCTCACCAAATGCTTTGCAACTAATAGGGAAGGCATCCTGTATAAACAGGAAATATGATTAATTATTCATATTTGAAATCGTTAATATTTGCTCCCATGGCAAAATGCCCATTTCCAGGAGGCAATTAAGGATCTCGCCCTGAACGGCAAATAAGCCTTACCAACTCTCCCTACTGCTTTGAATAGAATCAAAAGGTTTTGTGACTTACAGAGAAGAGGGATTATAATTAAGTAGCTTTTCTCATATTCCCTCTGCAGTTTTCAGATACTCTGCACATTGTACAGGAATGTATTTCACAAGACTTACACATTTATTCTGTAAGATTTCACACCAGATGGATTTTCTGCATGGGCAAAAGCTTCAAACAGGAAACCACATATAACCCTGAAATACACCATCACATGTGATGTACATGAGGCTGACAGCCAACTGCTGTTGGGTTATCATCAGGTATGTCATTACATCATAACAGACATACAAATGGAGGACTCACAAGGACTTGCAGAGGACATCTCATTCCCCCCTACCCCATTAATCCATCCTTCCCTTTCTTGAAAGCCCCCATAACCACTCCCCTTTTCCTTTTATCTTCTTTCTTTCCCACTCATCAGCAAACCTGCCTCTGTCTGTCCCACCTTCAGATTTCCCTCCTTTCCTTTCCCTGGCAGAGTCTATCTAGGAAAACTATGACCCAGTTCCATGATGTCAGTGGCCAGGCACAGTTGCAGAGCAAGGAGAAAAAGGGGAGGGAAAGCCTTCAGAGTATAGAAGGGGTTCTTTATGTTTATTTGACTCAAAGTTTACTATGTTGCTACTTTGTTTTATTCTTGTAATCCTAATTTTATTCTGTATGGATTTTGTACTATTTTAATATGTAACCTGGCCAACCCTCTATTTTGTATTTTCATATATGCTAATAAAGGCTGTCTTGTGGATTTGATTTCTAGCCATCCCTCCCCTGTGAGTGGGCTCAGGGCAGGTTACAATAATACATAAACACAATCCTATATTTAATAATACAACCATTAAAACCTACAAATAATACAACAATTAATTAAAACCATATGTTCTTATTGACAGCACCATTTAATTGATTCTCATGTTCTTGGAAGGAAACCAGAGTTCTGACCAGCAAAGATCTGGACCAGGCATCTTAAGAACCAGGGGTCATTTTGTAGAAAAAGAGGTGCAAGAGGTCATTAGTATAACTCATTTGCATAACTCCTTTACACTCCCCCGATATCACAAGAAGTGCATCAGAAGGCAATATCCACCACTCCACCTGAAAAATCTTCAGACCTATCTCCAAGTATCAGCTGTTCCACAGGTTCCGCTGTGCTGCCTGGCAGAGACTGAGCTGAGCCCATGGGGGCTGGTTGAGGAAGGGAAGAAAGATCAGGGAGAGATCTCTCCATTCTATCCTATGGGCTCAGAGATTGGACCGTGGCTGCTTTTGAGCTTCCAGAGCACCGTTCTGGTGAGCTCCGGCCCCAACTGAAGCCTGTAAGAAACCATTTGCAAGGGCATGGGGTCCTTCTTATAAGACATAAAATCTCCCGGGAAGGTAAGATTTGGCCATCCTGGTTTTGGATTGGGTAAAAATTTTTCAAAGTATGAATCTCACTAGCTGTTTTTTTACTATGCAACTTTGGAGAGGGCAAAGTGGTGGAAATAACCTTGATTAGGCTGTTGTGAGCGAAATCTGCATGAACACAGAGAGCCTGGGTGAGGAAAGATGATTATAATAATTAATTAGGTTGAAGTGAGCAGATCTGCATGAACACAACAGTTTAGGTGAGGCAAGATAGCTCCTGAAACAGAGCAAAGGGCAGATTAATTGCTTAAGTGCCCTTCTTGATTGAGTAAAAAAAGGAAAGATGAACAAGACATTAGTTAATAAAATATCAACTTCCTTGGGCTAGGCAGATTCCTCTGGGGTATGTCAGGATATTGGGTGATATCTCCAGTGTTGAAAAGTCTTGCTATTGAAAACAATATTCCACTGAGCTCTCTAATTCCAGCACACCCTTCTTTCTTGGAATTTTCCAATGTCATGACTGAACCCAGCTGATTTTATGAGACTACTGAAATTTTAGATCCCTTTGGCATTTAGACCAGGGATGGGGAACCTTTTTTCTGCCAAGGGCCATTTGGATATTTGTAACATCATTCGTAGACCATACAAAATTATCAACTTAAAAAACAGTGCTCAGATGAGGCAGAACGATTCAGGCTGGCAAAATTAATGCAAATAATTGTTTTTCTATTTGAAGTCATGTGGAGAGAGCATAATTTGGCACACACCCACACACCCGGCTCACCACCCTAGGCAAATGCCAACAGGAACTCATTAGCATATTAGACCACATCCCCTAATATTAGCATATTAGGTCACACACTTGTTAGTATATTAGGTCACACCATCTGGGATAATCAAGTACAAATTGAACTGGTGGTAGCTGGCTCCCACCCTTGCCACCCCTCTCTCCCTCCTTTCATGCGGAAACTGCAGCTGCTCTCAGCAGACCTCTAAAGGCACCCACATACCCCAGCAGCAGTCCTCACAATGCCCACCACTCAGGCTCCACAGAGAGAGGGGGGTGAGGGAAAAAAGGAAATAAAGGGAAATAAAGAAATGGGGTGAAGAAAAGGAAATGAAAAGGAGGGAGGAAAGGGTAATGAAGGGAAATGAAGTGGGAGGAAGAAAGGGAAATAAAGAAAGGGGGAAGAAAGGGTAATAAAGAAAAGAAAAGGGAAGAAAGGGGGGGAAATAAAGAAATGGAGGGAAGAAATTGAAAGAAAGGGAAATAAAGAAAGGGGGGAAGAAAGGGGAATTAAGAGAAACAAAGAAATTGGGGGGGGGGAGAAATAGAAAGAAAGGGAAATAAAGAAATAAGGGGGAAACTTACCTGAACTGTGACAGTGATTTTTCCAGGCCCCAAAGTGATCCTTTCCAGCAAGCTGGGCCCCAGGGAGGCTGCCACGTGGCTCAGCTCAGCCCAGCAATTCCTGAGGGGCAGACCAAATGATCTTGAGGGCTGTAAACGGCCCTCAAGCCAGACGTTTCCCATCCCTGATTTAGACCATAAAAGGATTCCTATTAAAGCAACTAAGTCCAAATGAGAGGGGAACTCTACTATACAAGGGGTCTTAGCTGGAGGAGGTGGTGGGGTCCTCACAACAACTCTGTGAGGCAGGTTAGGTTGAGAATATGTAATATGTCACCCAATATATTGAGAAAATGTAATATGTCATCCAAGGTCACCCAGAGGGCTTCCACAGCAGAGCAAGGATTTGAACCTGGGTCTCCCCGATCCTAATCCGAATCTACTTTCAAGTATTTCCCAGACATGTAATTCTGAAGTAATTCCTGAACTTCCAAAGCAGGGGTGTCAAACTCATTTGTTATGAGGGCCAGATCTGACATAAATGAGACCTTGCTGGGCTGAGCCATGCGTGTCATAAAATGCAATGCCAAGTAGCCAAAATAAAAAATTAATAAAGGACATAAACGAGATTAAAGACATCATTTTTTACTTTAAAAACAAACTTGCTTAAAACATAATAATTATTAAATTAACAATAAAACACATTTGGAAGCCCTTCCCTCCACTCCCCCCCCCCCGCATCAAACCAAATAAACCAATAAGCATAGACAAAAGGTCCTTTCTTACCTGTTTCTTGACACTGCAAGCCAGGAGAGAGGCAGCCCCAACGTCTTGGCATTCGCTATGGGCCTTGACCCTCTGCAACAGGTCGCCATAGGCCAGTGATGGCGAACCTTTTAGAGACCAAGTGCCCAAACTGCAACCCAAAACCCACTTATTTATCACAAAGTGCCAACACAGCAATTTAACCTGAATATGGAGGTTTTAGTTTAGAAAAAACAACTCATAGTGAAATTAACAAACTGAAAGAACATTTGCTCTGGATAGCATTTGCTTAGGAAACCAACAAAATTGTAACATGTCAGAATGGGAGAATGATGGTGAGAGTGTCATAAGACATAAAGACCAACAATAAAAATTTCTTCAAATATATTAGAAGTAGGAAACCAGCCAGGGAGGCAGTGGGGCCCTTGGGTGACCATGGGGTAAAAGGATTACTGAAGGAGGATAGGGAAATGGCTGAGAAGCTGAATGCATTTTTTGCCTCCGTCTTCACTGTGGAAGATGAGAAGTGTTTGCCTTCTCTGGAACCACTTCTATTGGAAGGGGTGTTGAAAGACCTGAGCCAGATTGAGGTGACAAGAGAGGAGGTCCTACAACTGATGGACGAATTAAAAACTAACAAGTCACCAGGTCCGGATGGCATACATCCAAGAGTTCTGAAAGAACTCAAAGTTGAACTTGTGGATCTTCTGACAAAATTATGTAATCTTTCATTGACATCTGCCTCTGTTCCTGAGGACTGGAAGGTAGCAAATGTCACTCCCATCTTTAAAAAGGGTTCCAGAGGAGATCCAGGTAACTACAGGCCAGTCAGTCTGACTTCAATACAGGGAAAGTTGGTAGAAAGCATTATCAAGGACAGAATGAGTAGGCACACTGATGAACACGAGTTATTGAGGAAGACTCAGCATGGGTTCTGTAAGGGAAGATCTTGCCTCACTAACCTGTTACATTTCTTTGAGGGGGTGAACAACCATGTGGACAAAGGAGACCTGATAGATATTGTTTACCTTGACTTCCAGAAAGCTTTTGATAAAGTTCCTCATCAGAGGCTCCTTAGTAAGCTTGAGAGTCATGGAGTAAAAGGACAGGTCCTCTCGTGGATCAAAAACTGGCTAATTAATAGGAAGCAGAGAGTGAGTATAAATGGGCAGTCTTCGCAGTGGAGGACGGTAAGCAGTGGAGTGCCGCAGGGCTCAGTACTGGGTCCCATGCTCTTTATCTTGTTCATAAATGATTTGGAGTTGAGAGTTAAGCAGTGAAGTTGCCAAGTTTGCGGATGACACTAAATTGTTCAGGGTGGTAAGAACCAGAGAGGATTGTGAGGAACTCCAAAAGGATCTGTTGAGGCTGGGTGAGTGGGCGTCAACGTGGCAGATGAGGTTCAATGTGGCCAAATCCAAAGTAATACACATTGGTGCCAAGTATCCCAGCTGCAAATACAAATTGATGGGGTGTGAACTGGCAGAGACTGACCAAGAGAGAGATCTTGGGGTCGTGGTAGATAACTCACTGAAAATGTCAAGACAGTGTGCGATAGCAATAAAAAAGGCCAACGCCATGCTGGGAATTATTAGGAAGGGAACTGAAAACAAATCAGCCAGTATCATAATGCCCCTGTATAAATTGATGGTGCGGTCTCATTTGGAATACTGTGTGCAATTCCAGTCACCGCACCTCAAAAAGGATATTATAGCACTGGAAAAAGTGCAGAAAAGGGCAACTAGAATGATTACAGGTTTGGAACACTTTTCCTATGAAGAAAGGTTAAAACGCTTGGGGCTCTTTAGCTTGGAGAAACGTCGACTGCGGGGTGACATGATAGAGGTTTACAAGATTATGCATGGGATGGAGAAGGTAGAGAAAGAAGTACTTTTCTCCCTTTCTCACAATACAAGAACTCGTGGGCATTCAATTAAATTGCTGAGCAGTTGGATTAGAAAGGAGTCTGGGCAGGATGGCTCCAGCAGCAGCTACAGTGCTGGTGGAGAAGCTCACCACTACCAACTACAACACCTGGTCGCTGAGGTTAGAGCATTTCCTGAAGAAAGAGGGGCTTTGGGACTGTGTGTCAGCTCCTCCAGCTAATCCCATGGCGGCAGAGGCCGTTCAGGATCAAAAAGCTCTAGCCACAATCATTCTAAGTGTTTCAGACGACCAGCTGGTGCATGTCTGTGGGCACCAGACAGCAAAGGAGGCTTGGGAAGCTGTCAAGGCTGTGTATGTACAGAAGTCAGCAGGCTTGCTGATATCTCTATGGAGGAGGCTCTACAGGAAATGTATGCTGGCCGGGGAGTTGATGAGGGACCACCTTGACGGTATGTCTAATTGTTTCCAAGACCTAGAAGCAAGAGGGAAGGCCGTGGCTGAGGAAGATAAGGTGTACATCTTATTGAGCTCTCTGGACGAGAGATATGACATGCTGGTGTTAGCATTTGAAGGGCAGGATGCTGACAAGCTAACTTTGCCTTATGTGACCGGCAAACTCCTGGCTGAAGAGCAGAGGCAGCTGGAAAGCAAGAGAGAGCAGACTCGAGCCAAGGAAGAAGATAAGCCGAGGTCTGTTGGGGCTGGTTCCAGCTGGCAAGCCGAGGAGGAAGAAAAAGCCTTGCAGGTGCGGAGGAGGCGTTGTTATCTGTGTAATCAACTCGGACATTTGAAGAGATTTTGTCCACAGCAGCAGATAAAGAGCTGGCAGCAGTTTTCAAGGACTCCCCAGGTAACTTGGTAAGAACTGGTCCGGGACTGCAGAGTCTGCCCTGGGTTGTAGATTCTGGGGCTACCCAGATATTTTGCTGCTGTGAAGAAGAGCTGCAAGACTGCAGGCCAGCTGAGCTTAGCTGATGGGAGACAAGCTAGTGTGCTTTGCCAAGGCGCGGTCTATTTTCCTGGACTTAATCACAGGTTTGAGAATGTATTGTGTGTGCCAGAGTTAGAAACTAACTTGTTAAGTGTCTCTGTTCTGGCAAGAGCTGGGTTTACCGTAATATTTGATAAGCAGGGCTGTGTAATTTTGAAGCAGGGTAAACAGCTGGCTAAAGGCACTCTAAGAGCCAATGTGTATGAGCTTATGCAAAATGTGGGGAAAGCACATACTGTGTGGAATAGACAGCCACACAGCAGGTGCATTCATAGGCTGCATAGAAGGCTGGGTCACACCAGCTACCACACAATAAATAAAACTCTGGGAATATTAGAGGGAGTGAAGGTTGACAAATGCAATGCCTTCTTAGATTGCAATGTTTGTAAAGAAGCCAAATCAAGGGCAGTTCCATCGACCAAACGGAGTGAACGAGTGTCTGAGAGACCGCTCCAATTAATACATGCCGACCTGGTGGGGCCGTATGCACCCAATGTTTCTAAAAATAGGTTTGGGTTAATTTTGGTCGATGACCACAGCAGGTTTGCGTGGGTGTATGCTATTAAGCACAAAAGTGATGTCTGTGCCAACTTCAAGTACTGGGCTAGGAGAGTGCAAAAACAGTTGAATACAAAGATTGCCTCAATCCAGACTGACCAGGGAGGTGAGTTCCTAAATAAAGAGTTTGCAAACTATTTGAGGCAAGAGGGCATAGAGCATAGAGTTGCCAATGTTTCCTCTCCGTGGGAAAACGGGATTGTGGAACGGAGAGCGGGAGTACTCCAAGGGATTTGCCATGCTTTGTTAGAAGATAGTGGACTAAAGCAGGCATACTGGGGTGAAGCCTTAAAAGCGTCCTGTTATATTTCTAATCGGTTGTGGACGGAGGCTATAAACGACATACCCTACAGGGTCCTGTATGGGAGAAAGCCATCCCTGGATCACCTCAGAATATTTGGTTCAAAGGCTTGGGTGAACATCCCTCTTGATAAGAGGAGAAAGGGAGGTCCCAAAAGCAAAAAGCTTGTGTTTGTAGGATACCAAAATGGCATGAAGTCCTGGAGGTTTGTGGACAATAATGACTTGATTAAGCTGAGTAGGTCTGCCTCGTTTTGCGAGGATGAAAATTGGTCAAAGATTCATGCCAATGAAATGCCTAAAGAAACAAAACTGCAACTGTCTCTGGAAAGTGAGGAGGGGCAAAAACCAGAAAGCTCACTGAAGCAGGAGGAAGACAGTATGAGCAGTTCAGCAGGCAGCAGTACACAGCAGGAGACTTCTGAGGCTGTAAAAAGGGAGCCGGTCAGAGTCTCTGCAAGAGAAAATAAGGGTGTGCCACCCAAAAGATATGGTTTTGATACTGATGTGAACTATCTGGGCAAGGGAAATAGTTTGCCAGATGGACAGCCCAGAGGCTGTGTAAATGCACCAGAGGTACACGTGGATACTTCCTTCACTAGGGAAGAAGGCGGATATACTTATGTATACGATGACCATCATAAAACATATCCCAGTGTGCTGGAACTGCTGAATGAGAGATGTCTCTTGGAAAAGAAGGAGACACATGAGCAAAGCCTGGAAGAAAAGGCTGTAAGCAATAACTGAATTAAAAAGGGTGCAATGTACAATGAATAAAGTGCTGGAATGTAAAGACAATGCTGTAAAATAAAACAAACTTACTGTTTGTAAATGTATGATAAGCTGTAACTTAAACTATTGTAAATTGAACTGAAGAGATGTAACAATTTCTAAAAAACTGCAAATGTTAAGCTATGTGTAAGAAAAACCTGAAATCTTTGGAAGAGTATCTGCACCTCTACACCACACTAGACGGTAAAGTTGTTTTCAACAAGTCTGGGAAACAAGCCAGCAAAAGGATAAGGCAAGTGCTCAGTCTGGGCAGAGAGCCAACTGGGGAGATATGGTCAGTTTGGGCAGAGTGCCAACAGATAAGGATATGCTTGCAAGTTAATTGGCAAGTGCAGCAAAATGTGTGTGCATTAACACAAGTGTTCAGGAGACCAAAATACTGAACTGTAAGCAATGTATATATGGGAATGTATGTAACCAATGTATTGATGGTAAAATGATCAATATGTATATGCCATGTTGTAATGTATGGATGACAGCTCTAGCTATAACCTGAGGAGGGGTGTCACTATTATGTGTAAAGAGACAGCTTATAGCACGTGCTGCAGAACTGAAAGTGGATCTAGAGGCTTAGATGATCTACATGACAGCAGGTGGCTGGCTGCCAGAGGAATTGCATCAGCCAGCAGAGTCAGCATGACACAGCAAGTTGCTGATTGGCTGTCCCATGTATAAATGTACAGAGCAACTGTGGTGATTGTGGGTTAAAGGAGTTGGAGTGCAGCGGAGCATATTGTCAGTCAGGAGAGTGAGTGGTATTGTAAATAAATGTATATAGTGGTTTCACAGCTACTGTGTACAGCCTTCATTCTTGCGTCGCTAAGAATCACCCTCTTGGTCTCTAAGCGCATTGACAAAAAGGAGGCACTTCTTCACCCAAAGAGTGATTAACATGTGGAATTCACTGCCACAGGAGGTGGTGGCGGCTACAAGCATAGCCAGCTTCAAGCGGGGGTTAGACAAAAATATGGAGCAGAGGTCCATCAGTGGCTATTAGCCACAGTGTGTGTGTGTGTGTGTGTGTGTGTGTATATATATATATATATAAATTTTTGGCCACTGTGTGATACAGAGTATTGGACTGGATGGGCCATTGGCCTGATCCAACATGGCTTCTCTTATGTTCTTATCCTGCCTCAGGCCTCATCTGTCACTGAACCAACCATCAATTGCCTACTGCAAGGGTTTCCTGCAACAGATTAAAAGTGCATTATTCAGTGTGTGTGAAAGCACTTTGATTCAGTAATGGTGTCTTCTTTATGGAATTCCCTGCCTAGAGATACAGATAGTGTAGGCCTCCCTTGCCTCCTCCTCAAAGTCTGGCCAAGACTGTTTTTTTCTAGATTATTTTTGAGGGAGTTGACTAAGCAATGTTATGCTGTTCTGGTTTCTGCTTTGATCATTGTATGATACTTTATGTTATGTTAATATTACTATTATTAGAGATTTTAAATAATAGTTTTCCTGAAATTATAGATGTGACTCACCTTGATTACTGTGACGTATATAATCAATCAATAAAATATGCATATCATTTACATTTCGTGGCTGTGGCTGGGCACAACTTTTGATATTATAATGTCTTTCCTGTCATTCAAGATTCATTCAAAAATATTGTAAAAATGTAACAAGCAAAATGCAAACAATCAAACACTCCACAAAATACAGTCTTCTATTGCATGAACATATGAAGCTGCCTTATACTGAATCGGACTCTGGGTCTATCAAAGTCAGTATTGTCTACTCAGACTGGCAGCGGCTCTCCAGGGTCTCAAGCTGAGGTTTTTCACGCCTATTTGCCTGGACCCTTTTTAGTTGGAGATGCCGGGGATTGAACCTGGGACCTTCTGCTTACCAAGCAGATGTTCTATCACTAAGCCACCGTCCCTCCCCAATATATTGTAAAAAGTAGTCCCCTGTGCAAGCACCAGTCATTTCCGACTCTGGGGTGACATCGCATCACAACGTTTTCAAGGCAGAATTTTTTACGTGGTAGTTTGCCATTGCCTTCCCCAGTAGTGAATAATATGGACAATCATTGAACATACATATAATTATAAAAATCAAATGATCATTCCCCCAAAGTCTAAAACTGGTGTTTAAAAACACAGGGTTATCCATGATAGGCCTTATTGTGGCTGAGTCTTAGACAAGGAAATGTCCAGAAATGGAAACAAGCCAGTGTGGTATAATGGCACAGTACTCAAATGGGGGAGCTTTCATTTTGAATCCTAGCCCAGATATTAAACTAACTGGGTGATCTTTGGTCAGTTATTTTCTCTCAGCATTATTCTACTTCACTTTGTTGTTATAAGTCTTCCACACATACTAGCCTTCCACAGTGCTTGCTTGTGTTGTTCTCATTTCTGAAGTGGCCCTCCATGTGGTGCATTGGTGATAGGGAATGTACTCAGCACTGCCCATATTTGTTCTCAGCTTTTCTTGCATACAACACTTTTTTTGCACATGCATTGAGCAATATATTGGGATGCTGGCACTGCAAGAAATGCCCACAGCCACCTTTTCTTTCCCCTTCAATTATGTGCCTTGTCACTGATCAGCTCCTTCCTTTCTCACCACCCTCTTTTTTGACTTGCAAGTAATGTCCTAGGCAATCTTTTAGTTTAGCTTAGCAAATTCTGCAAAAGTTATAACTGATCTCTATACGGCTTCTCCAGGACAAGGAAGGCTACTTGGGAAATGACCGTCACCATAAAACTTCAGGATAACAAGTGCAAGACACCAAGACAGATTTATCTAATGCACCCCACAGCTGGTCAATAATGTGTTGCCTGAACTCATGCTAATAGTGGCGTACATGTGTGTTTTCCTTTTCTTTATGCATCTTTTTCTAAGGTACCATTCAACAATAAACAGCTGTGCCATATGGCAGTGTGTCAATAAATATTTCCTTTTTCATGTCCAACACACTGTGGGTTTTTTTTCTTTGTTGGTGATAGGGGTAGAAAAAGATTACAAATAGGAACACAAATTCCTCTCAGTAGATTGATTGCTGTTCTTACCACTCCAGTCAGGAAAGGCAGCAATTCAAACAATTGCCAGCAAAATGACTTCCTTTCCAGAGCTGTACATCCATTTGGTTGACAGGGTCCTTTCTTTGGTGTTGGGGAGGAAATCATACAAATCACTTTCCAAAGTCCATTTGTTCTTACTGTGACTGCGGGTGGCCATCAGATCAGTGATTTGCTCAAAACTGTCAAGGGGGTTGCAGTAGGATGTTGTTAGTGCATCCTGTACCTTCTCTTCACCCCAAATCAAAACCAAAGAGACACATTTAGCTCTAGGAGACTCCCCAAACTCCAGGCTTGCTGCTATGTGTTAGATTGCTTTAACCCAGCCTTGCTGATCTACTGTTTTCAAACAGGCATGTGCTGCAGAGATAATATTGTTCTGGCATGCTAGTATGCAACTAAATTAAAAACAAAACAGAAGTTGCTCCAAATGGCGGTGTGGTGGGTGGCACAGTTTGATTTGGGACAGACATTTCAGAAATGAATAAAAGACGCCTCTGATGCATTTTCAGTGGAAACATCAGTCCAAAGAAGGCTTGAGAAACATCCAGAGAAACATGCAGAAAAAACCAGCACAGGCATGGAAAGGCAATAAAGCTGTGAGGAAGCTCTGAAACAATCCATTTAACTAAGTTATCCAAACTACAGTGAAACGACAGTCTGTGAAACACCAGTGGGTGTCCAGATAACTTTTCCTGAGTTTGCTTGCCATACCCTAATAGCTTTGGCTATTTTTATGGGGTATACTCCCATAAAGACCTCCAAAAGATGTCTACCAGCTATAGTATCAATCTATATTTACCTAAATCAAATTATTTTTACCTGCCCAAAATAATACAGGCAACTCTTCTCAACTGGACAAATGCATCAAAGTTTTCAGTGCATGAGAACTACCATAGTAACATGACAACAGAATGCTCTCATTTTTGTTCAAACCACGCTGATTGCAAAATACAAATTTATAAGGCCCAGAGTGTATTTTCAAGTTGCCTGTTTTGAAAGTGGCTTAAGCTTACTCAGTTTGGGGATTTCCTAGTTTCTTTTGCTAACTTTGTTGTTGTTCAGTCGCATAGTCGAATCCGACTCTTTGCAACCCCATGGACAAAGTCACGCCAGGCCCTCCTGTCTTCCACCATCCTCCGAAGACTGTCCAAATTTGTGTTTGTTACATCAGTAACACTGTCCAGCCATCTCATCATTTGCAGTCCCCTTCTTCTTTTGCCTTCTGTCTTTCCTAGCATCAGGATCTTCTCCAGGGAGTGCTCCCTTCTCATTTGGTGGCCAAGGTATTTGAGCTTCAGCTTCAGCATCTGACCTTCCAGTGACCAGTCTGGGGTGATTTCCCTTAGGACTGACTGATTTGATCTTGCAGTCCAAGGAACTCTCAAGAGTCTTCTCCAGCACCATATCACAAAAGCATCTATTCCTCTGCGTTCGGCCTTTCTTATGGTCCAGCTCTCACAGCCATACATTACTACTGGGAATACCATCGCTTTGACTACATGGACTTTTGTTGGCAGGGTGATGTCTCTACTTTTTATTATACTGCCCAGGTTCACTATAGCTGTCCTCCCAAGGAGCAAACGTCTTTTAATTTCATGGCTATAGTCACCATCTGCAGTGATCTTGGATCCCAGAAATGTGAAGTCTGTCACATTTCTGTGTCTTCCCCTTCTATTGCCAAGGTGTGATGGGGCCAGGTGCCATGATCTTAGTTTTTTTATGTTGAGTTTCAAGCCTACTTTTGTGCTCTCCTCTTTTACCCTCAACAAGAAGTTCTTTAGGTCCTCCTCACTTTCTGTCATTAGAGTAGTGTCATCTGCATATCTGAGGTTGTTGATGTTTTTCCCGGCAATCTTAATTCCGGTTTGTGCTTCATCCAGGTCAGCATTTTGCATGATGTACTCTGCATATAAATTAAATAAGCAGGGTGACAATATACATCCTTGTTGAACTCCTTTTCCTATTCTAAACCATTCTGACCGTTGCTTCTTGACCCTTATACAGGTTTCTCAGGAGACATGTGAGATGGTTTGGTACTCCCATCTCTTTAAGGACTTGCCACAGTTTGTTGTGATCCACACAATCAAAGGCTTTAGCATAGTCAATGAAGCAGAAATAGACGTTTTTCTGATACTCCCGTGCTTTCTCCATAATCCATCGAATGTTGGCAATTTGATCTCTAGTTCCTCTCCCTCTCTAAAACCCAGCTTGAACTTCTGGTAGTTCCCGATCTACATACTGCTGATCCTACAATCCTAGCTTGTAGGATCTTTAACATGACCTTGCTGGCATGTGAAATGAGTGCAATGGTGCGATAGCTTGAACATTCCTTGGCATTACCCTTCTTTGGGATTGGAATATAAACTGATATTTTCCAATCCTGTGACCACTTTTGTGTTTTCCAAATTTGTTGACATAGTGTGTGCATCACTTTAACAGCATCAGCTTTTAGGACTTTGAATAGCTCAACCAGGATACCATCATCTCCTCTCGCTTTGTTGTTAGTAATGCTTTCTAAAGCCCATTTGACTTCACACTCCAGGATGTCTGGCTCAAGGTCATCGATTTCACTGTCATGGTTGTCCGGGACATTGAGATCCTTCTTGTATAATTCTTCTGTGTATTCTTGCCACCTCTTCCTGATCTCTTCTGCTTCTGTTAGGTCCCTACCATTTTTGTCCTTTATCATGGCCATCTTTGTATGCAACGTTCCCTTGATTTCTCCAATTTTCTTGAATCGATCTCTTGTCCTTCCCATTCTATTATTTTCCTCTATTGCTTTGCATTGTTCCTTCAGGAAGGCCTCCTTATCTCTCCTTGCTGTTCTCTGGAAATCTGCATTCAGTTGGGTGAATCTTTCCTTTTCACCTTTGCCTTTCGCTTTCCTTCTTTCCTCAGCTATTTGTAAAACCTCATCAGACAGTCACTTTGCTTTCTTGCATTTCTTTTTCTTTGGGATGGTGCTGATTGCTGCCTTCTGTACAATGTCACAAACTTCCGTCCATAGTTCTTCAGGCACTCTGTATATCAACTCTAGTTTCTTAAACTTATTCTTCACCTCCACTGTATATTCATAAGGGATGTGATCAAGGTCAAAGTTGAATGGCCTAATGGCTTCCCCAGTTTTTTTCAGTTTAAGCCTGAATTTTGTAATGAGTAGCTCATGATGTGAACCACAGTCAGCTCCAGGTCTTGTTTTTGCTGACTGTAAGGAGCTTCTCCATCTTTGACTGCAGATTATATAATCAATCTGATTTCTGTGTTGCCCATCAGGTGATGTCCACGTGTAGAGTCGCCTTTTAGGTTGTTGGAAGAGGGTGTTGGCTATGACCAGCTTGTTTTTTTGACAAAACTCTATTAGCCTTTGTCTGGCTTCATTTTGTTCTTCAAGGCCAAACTTGTCAGTTGTTCCAGTCACCTTTTGACTTCCTACTTTGGCATTCCAGTCCCCTATGATGATGAGGACATCTTTTTTTGATGTTAATTCTAGAAGGTGTTGTAGATCTTCATAGAACTGGTCCACTTCAGCCTCTTCTGCATCAGTGGCTGGGATGTAGACTTGGATTACTGTGATATTGAATGGTTTGCCTTGGATATGGACCAAGATCATTCTGTCATTTTTGAGATTGTATCCCATTACTGCCTTCCTCACTCTCTTGTTAACTATAAAGGCAACATCATTTCTTCTACAGGACTCTTGGCCACAATAATAGATGTAGTGATCCTCTGAGTTAAATTCACCCATTCCCGTCCATTTTAGTTCACTGATTCCCAAGATGTCAATGTTCGGTCTTGCCATCTCTTGTTTGACCACATCTAGCTTACCCTGATTCATAGATCTTACATTCCATGTTCCGATGCAATATTGTTCTTTGCAGCATCGGGCTGTTCTTTCACCATCAGACACATCCACAGCTGAGCGTCCTTTCGGCTTTGGCCCTGCCGCTTCACTCTTTCTGTGGTTACTTGCACTCTCTTCCCCAGTAGCATATCGGGCACCTTCTGACCTGAGGGGGTCATCTTCCAGAGCCATATATTTTAGCTTTTTGTTTCTGTTCATGGGGTTTTCTGGGCAAGGATACTGGAGTGGTTTGCCATTTCCATCTCCAGTGGATCACATTTAGTCTGGGTTCTCAGCTGTGGCCTGTCTATCATAACAACAACAACAACAACAACAACAATAATAATAAATTTATTTTTATATCCCCCCTCCCCTGCCAAAGGCAGGCTCACAGACATGGTACAACCATGATTTCAATAGAATACAATCAAAACAATAAAACAGATTAAAATACAATTAAATTACATTTATAAATTAAGTTAAAATTAGATAAAGCAGCTGTTATGTGTTAGTAATTAAGGTGCTACAATTCACAGACATGTATGAGATGGCTAGAAGTCGATTTAGCCGGGTTCTATCTTAAAAGTGAGCTGAAAGAGGGTGGTTTTGCAAGCCCTGCAAAACTGACTCAGGTCCCGCAGGGCTCTCACCTCCTCTGGGAGTTGATTCCACCATCGAGGGGCCATTGTTGAGAAGGCCTTGGGTGGCCCTGCATGGCATAGCCCACAGCCTCACTAATCCATGCAAGCCCTCTCACCATGACAAGGCAGCAATCCATGAGAGAGCTTTTGCTAACTACTATGGTATAAATTTCCTGCACTGGGAGAATTTTTACCCTGTTTTGAAGTATTATTATTTTCTTTTTACTGATTTTGTGCATTATAAAGGTATCTCTTGTTATTTCTGATTGCTCAGAACAGAAGTACTTATTGGTCTCGCCATCACAACTAGTAGTACTGGGTCAGGGCTGCAAATTCTGGTCATATGAGTCCAAAGAAAACTTTCTTGGAGGCACTTTTAAAAAAAAATCTACAGGGAGTTCCAAAAGTAGGGGACCTTCAGTTATGTGTGTGATTCCAATCCATGTTCTGAAATGTTGAGTGCTGATGGTACAGCACTATGTGTTGCTTCTGAATCTACCCTCTGAATCTACCCCACCTAACTTTCCCGCACAAATCTGGCACCAATGAAGGGCAGCTGTCTCTATCTAAACCAGGGGTGGGGAACATCCATCCTGAGGGCTGCTTACGGCCCTCGAGACCACTTGGTCTGGCCCTCAGGGATTGCTGGGTCGAGCTGAGCCACATGGTGGCCTCCCTGGGGCCCGGCTGGCTGGTGAGGATCATGAGGCGCAGCTGCACTGTGCAGCAGCTTCCCTGGGTTGCCAGCTGGCCAGCAGGGATCGTGGGGCCCACGCAGTGGCCTCCTTGAGGCCTGGCTGGTCAGGATCACTGTGGGGCCTGGAAAAGTCATTGTCACAGTTCAGGTAAGTTTTCTTTCATTTCTTCTCCCCATTTAACCAGACCCTATTGTGTTGGATACAAAATTTGGCAATTTCTAAGAAAGGTTGCAGTATAATTGATTATATTACTGTCCCTTTCTCACTAGAATTTTACATAAAAGATTTCTGTATAAGTGATCTCATTATTAGTGATCACCTTCCACTTATCTTGACCCTTCATACAGAATCTTCCCCAGACTCTTCCCTTAATCCCTCTATACACTTGTTGGAGTCTATGTCCTTACCAAAAATCTGCTGGAATAGTCAGACTAAACAAGCAGCTCAGTTACTTTTAAATTCTCATTCCCTTTTGAATCTTAGAAAGGTTTTAACCACCGCAACAAATTCTTCAGTGCTAATAATAGCCTATGATTCTCTAGTATCTAACATTCTTAGTTCACTAAATGTTAAACCTAAACATGTAAAAAAGGGAAGAAATATAAAATCTCTGCAGCCCTGGTTTGATGAAGAATGTAGAGCCATTAAAACTCTGTTACGTAACACCTACAAATGTTACCGCGGCTCTGGGGCTTTGTCTTTACCATCAGAGTACTTTGATCTTAAAAATCAGCTGTCCCAGGTTATTATAAGCAAAAAGAATGATTATGCTAAACTTCAGTGGGAGGAGCTATACCAGGCCATAATCTTAAAGAACTCTAAAAAATTCTGGTCTATTGTATCAGGTGCCCGTAGCGTTGATGCCCCTTCTATGTCTGCCATTTTCCCTAATGTCTGGTACCAATATTTCTTCTCTATGTTCTCCCAAAGTAAACTATACACTTCTAGACCTTTTGAACTTTCTCAGGTAGATCTTCCAGAGTGGCCCTCTGTGACTTCTGATGAAGTTCTAATTTTGCAATTGAAATCAGGTAAAGCAGCAGGACCAGATGTTATTCCCTCTGAAATCCTAAAGTTAGATCCAGATTGGTGGGCTACTCCGCTCTCATCTCTCTTTACCAGTATTGACAGAACTGGCATAATTCCTAAAGCCTGGCTTAATTCAATAGTGGTTCCAATTTATAAAAAAGGAGATCCCACCATCCCAAATAATTACAGGCCGATTAGTCTCCTATCCACCATTGGTAAATTATATTCTAAGTATCTGCTGAGGAAACTTGAACAATGGATGACACGAGAAAAAATTCTTGGTCCGGAACAGCTGGGTTTTTGTAAAGGCAAAACTACTCTCGATCACTGTAATACTTTGTCCCATCTAATTTCTAAATACACTATTGGGAAAAAGATGAAATTTTATGTAGCCTTTTTAGACTTAAAGGGAGCATTTGATTCAATTGACAGAGACCTGTTGTGGGATAAACTGGAACAAACAAGTATTGATAAAAGACTCCCTATGCTCATTAAAAAATTATATACTTTCAACTTTTGTCAAGTCAAATGCTCTTTATCAGGCAATCTTACGTCAAAAATCCCATTAAGAAAGGGGGTTAAACAAGGTTGTGTGTTGGCCCCCTTTTTGTTTAACCTCTTTCTTAATGATCTTGCTCCCTTTTTGTCAGATACTGACCATCATAGTCCAAAACTTGGTGCCAGACATCTTCCCTTACTGTTATATGCGGACGATACAGTCTTACTATCTTGTTCCAGAATTGGATTAAAGCTTGTTCGCTGTATCACCTTCCTTGATAACAATAAGCTCCTATTGAACTATGATAAATCTAAAATTGTTGTTTTTTTCAAATCTTGGAAACCAACTACTACTACTACTACTAGTAGTAGTAGACCTTTATTGGCATTGATATAAGAGTACAGTATACTTTAAAACCGACAGTAACACTATAAAATATAGTAAAACCTTAGAAAAACCAGCAAAAGTTAAATGACATAAAATAGCTATGGGCTATGCATGAGTAAAAGCCTCTCTGATTTGGATCGCAAACTGTAAAAAGCAAGCCACGTGAGTGGTGACAAAGTTGTGTTTCCCGTGGAGTAAAAAGCGAACTTTAGCATTGACAGAGAGGCCTTGATGGTCAAAGAGCAGAGCATCTAAGTATCTTGCTCGTGGACTGCTATAGAAAGGGCAGTCCAAAAGAACATGAGAGACCGTTTCGATGACTCCTTGGCTACAAGGGCATCATCTAAGATTGCGGGGGATTCTGTGGTATCTTCCGGAGAGGATGGCCGATGGTAGTGCATTAAATCTGGCTAGCATGAAAGCTCTTCTTTGGTGAGGATCAGTTAAAAAGAGGAAATAGGGAGCTAAAAACCCATGAGTCAGGGATAAACCCAAATAGCTTGGGGAGCAGGTTTTCCGAGCTGCCTCAGTTAGACGTTGCAACTGGATATCTAGTAATCTGCGTTTGATGGATTGGAATACCGCAGGAGCAGAGGATAGATAAAATGCATCCAAGGAAATTCCTATGGATGTAATTTTCTTTTGGATCAGGGTCAACCATTTGGATGCATGATGGTCCATCAGCATCAAAAAGGTGAAAGAGTTCTGATCAGAGTTAAATAAAAGGCGCAGCCAAAACTTAAAGGTCAAAAGTCAGACGCGAGTTTCCAGCAACAACAGTACAGTTTCCATGCAAATTGCAGCATAAGGAACACAGTTGGGTAATCCCAGTATTTTCCTCAAAAAAAGGGATTGTAGACTTCCGGGGAGGAAAATGGCGAGCTGAGTTGTCTCTCACATTGGGAGCAAGCTGAAGGTCTTGTTCGGGGTAGTGGAGGGCAAATCAAAGCCCACTGCCTACCTTTCTCAGTGAGAGAAAGGTCCAAGACTTGCACTTAAAACTTTGGAAGAGATTTACCTTGGCTGAAAAGGAGCCCTGTAGGGGGTTCCTTTGAGGCTTTGAGGGGTCTCAGAAGTTTGCATAGTTATCGTCTGCAAGATCTTTCAGAGTCATTGATTTGGCATAAGCTCGTCAGGATCCTAACCTTCTGGGACAATTCTAAACAACTAAAGTTTTGGAAGACCAGTGGAACTTGGATAAGTGAAGAAAAAAAGGTACAGAAGCTCTTTTTTCACTCCGGAGCTATTTACAGTTTAAAGGGACATATTAAAGGTGGGAAGAAGGGGAAAATATAAAGCTTGCAATTAGAAGAAAGAAATTGAGAAGTTTGGACTGTTTTAATACAAAAGACAGTGTTAAAAACTGCTAAAATTTGAAAAGAGAACATAGTTTTGTCTACTTGTGGTTTGCGGTTTGTGAAAAGTAAACAGCCCACGTTGCATTGGAATATACTGGAACAGTTCTGCAACTCTTCTGAGCAAGACAGGAAGTGCGTCAAGTATCGTGAGATTTCCATGAGAGTTGAAGCTGACAGAGACAGGAAGCAGTAAAGGAAAAAGCCTACTCTATATCATAGAGAAACATCGGCAGCCATTGCTGGGAGGTCCAATTTAAAACATTATTTTAAAAAGATTTGGGACTTTAAAAATTGACAGAATCGACGGGAAAAAGGGTAAGAGGACAAGAACTATTGACTACATTACTGGTGGGCTCCTGGGGTGACTTTAAAAGGGGAAAAAAAATTTTTTTAAAGGGGAAAAATCGCGGCCACCATTTTGGAATTTTTGAAGACTTTTTTGATAAATATCTTGGCTTTGGAGGCTCAGAAACCAGCGAAATTAGGCTTGCTGGAAAGGGCAAGCTCTGCTCTATTGAACCTGACTGTCAAATTTCAAATTGGTGAAGTTAAAAATTTCGTCATTTTTTAAAGGGGAAAAATTTCTTAAAAATATATATATCTGGGCCTGGGAAGCTCAGAAGAGAACAGAACAAAGACTAAATAAGAGAGAAAATTTAGACCTTTTGAACTTGGTAGCCAAATTTGTAAATTGTGAGACGGAAATTTTTGGTATTTTTATTTTATCTCCCTGCTCCTTGCCTAAATGTCAGAGCCCAGGCAGCCCCGAACAAGAGCCCTCTCATTAGAAAAAATGCAGGACCAAATGGAGGCTATGGAAGCCAGGATTATGAAAGGAGTTAAGAAAATGATGGAAGAAATGAAGGAAGAACTTGTCACAGTAATTAAAAAAGAAGTGGATGACCTTAAAGACCAAATTGGGAAAATAGACAAGAAAGTACAGGAAGTGGAGGAGAAAGTTAAAATACATGATACCACCTTGCTGAAAGTCCAAGAAAAAGTGATGATCCACGAATGCAAATTAATGGAAAATCAGATACGCTTGAGAGGAGTACCTGAGGAAGAGAATGACGATCTGAAAGGATATATAATAAACATAATTGCAGAATTCTTAGAAGAAGACCCTGACAAGACTAAGAGCATGTATGATCATATGTATAGAGTCAATTCGTTATATGCCAAAAAAAAACAACTTACCAAGAGATGTTGTTGTAAGATTTATGACAAAGGAAATGGTGGGAAGGATTATGAAGAAAAACTTTGAACAGTCATTGATAGTAAGAGGTAGCAGAGTGAGAATAATGAAGGATCTACCCAAAGAAGTGATAAATGACAGGAGAATATATAAAAAGTTGACAGAAAAACTGAAAGACAATGGCACAAGGTACAGATGGATAATCCCCGAGGGTTTGAGCTTTGAACTTCAGGGGAAGAGAGTCACAATTACAAATGCCAGAGAGTTGAGGAGATTTTTTGAAGAAAATAAAGAATTTGCACCATGATGGATTACAAATTATTGTCTTGGAATGTTAATGGACTAAATTCACCACAAAAAAGAAGGGCAACTTTTCATTGGATTAAGAAGCAAAATTGTAATATAATTTGTTTGCAAGAAGTCCACATCAAACAAAAGGATTATAAATTTTTATGGAACAAACAATTGGGAAGGGAATTTTTTTCATTAGCTGAACAGAAAAAAAGGGGAGTAGTTTTTTATATTAAACAGGACTTGGAGCCAAAACTGGTGTTTAAAGATAAAGATGGAAGATTTGTAGCAGTGGAAATAACATCAAATGGGAAAAAAACGCTGTTATTGGGACTATATGCACCTAATGGTGCAAAAGATGTTTTTTTTAAAGACATTATACAACAACTAGAAGAGTTGACCTACGATCAAATACTCTTAATGGGAGATTTTAATGGAACAGTTGAGAACTCATTGGATAGATCTGGAGGGAAAAAAATAGTGGGAAAGAAGGGAAATTGCCAAAGTCTTTTTTTGAATTAGTTAAACAGGAAAACTTGGAAGATATATGGAGAAAGTTTAATCCTGAAGTGCGGGACTATACTTTTTTTTCTGCAAGACATAAGACCTTTTCTAGAATTGACATGCTGTGGGGAACTAGGGACTTAGGCCTTATAACAAAGAAGATAGATATTTTGCCTAAAATTGGTGCTGACCATAACCCAATAATGTGGATTACAAAATTGTCCAAAAGACTGAGAAGATGGAGACTGAATGAAGATTTGCTACAGAGCAAAGAAACAGTGACTTTCCTAGGAAAAGAAACTAAGGAATTTTTCCAAATGAATGATAAAGAAGATATTGACTTCCAGACGGTCTGGGATACTTATAAAGTAGTAATGAGAGGGTTGTTGATTACTTTGAACAACAAAGATAAAAGGGAAAAAGAAAAACAATTATTGGACATTCAAAATGAAATAAAGAAAAAAGAAGGAGAGTTGAGGAAAAGACCAGGGAAAAAGAAGATTTCAAGGGAAATATCAATATTGCAAACTCAATTAAGACATTTACTAAACAAAGAAGTGGAATGGAATTTGAAAAGGCTTCAGCAGAAATCGTTTGAAGGAGCAAATAAGACGGGGAAATACTTGGCGTGGCAGCTGAAAAAAAAGAGGGAAAACAAAACAATTAGTAGAATTGTGATAGATGGAAGAGATGTAGTTACTCAAGAGGGAATAAAAAGAGAATTTTTTAAGTACTATGCCAAGTTGTTTAAAGGTGCTGAAGTAAAGAGAAAAAAGATAGATGAATATTTACAGAAAATAAAAATTGAGCCTTTAACTGAAAATATGAGAAAAATTTTGAATGACCCAATTGAAAAAATAGAAATTGAAGCAGCAATTAATGTGATGAAGAATGATAAAGCTCCCGGGCCAGACGGTTATACAGCTAAGTATTTTAAAATTTTTAAAGATGAATTAATACCAAAATTACAGAAACTGATGAATGTAATAAGAGTTAAAGGGAAGGTACCAAATACATGGAAGGAAGCTGTTATTTCTTTGATACCTAAAGAAGAAAGAGACGTTACAAATGTGAAAAATTATAGACCAATTTCACTTTTGAACAATGATTATAAAATATTTACAAGAATTCTGGCGGAACGACTTAAGCAATATCTGATAAATTTTATAAAGGAGGACCAAGCTGGTTTTCTTCCTAAAAGACAAATAAGAGACAATATTAGAACTGTTGTAAATATTGTAGAATACTATGAAAGACATCCAGAAAAGGAAGTAGCACTATTCTTTGTGGATGCAGAAAAAGCATTTGACAATTTAAATTGGGACTTCATGTTTGCAGTGATGGAAAAAATGGAGCTTGGAGAAAGTTTTATAAGAATGATAAAGGCAATATATTTTGAACAAAGGGCAAGGTTGTGCATCAATGCAGATCTTACAGACGAAATGAAAATTAGTAAAGGTACTAGACAAGGCTGCCCGCTTTCGCCATTGTTGTTCATAATGACTCTTGAAATTTTACTGATGCAGATCCAAGATGAAAAAGATTTAGAAGGATTACAAATAAAAGGGTATACCTATAAATATAGAGCATTTGCGGATGATATAATGTTTATAAATGAAAATCCCTTACAAGCTACACCGTTGTTGTTAACGAGAATACAAGAGTTTGGGGAGTTGGCGGGACTTTACATAAACAAAGAAAAATAAAAAATTTTATGTAAGAATATGCAGAAAAATAGACAACAAGAACTACAAAGACTAACGGGTTGTGAAGTTACCTCTAAGGTAAAATACCTAGGGGTAGAGATAACAATGAAAAATATTGATCTGTTTAGGAACAACTATGAAAAGCTCTGGCGCAAAATAGAAGAAGATATGCTAAAGTGGAACAAGCTCAATTTGTCATTGTTGGGCAGAATAGCTGCAGTAAAAATGAATATCTTACCAAGGATTATGTATTTGTTTCAAACCATCCCCATTGTGAAAGATGCTAAGCAATTTGATAAATGGAGAAGAAAAATCTCGGAATTTGTGTGGGCCGGGAGGAAACCTAGAATTAAAATGAAAGTCCTGATAGATGCAAAAGAGAGAGGTGGGTTTCAATTACCAGATTTGAAACTGTATCATGAAGCAATTTGTTTAGTATGGTTGAAAGAATGGATAACGTTATTAAATAAAAAACTTTTAGTGTTAGAAGGCCATGGGAAAAAATTCGGCTGGCATGCCTACTTGTATTATGGGAAAAAGAAGATGGACGGTCTTTTCTCTCACCATTATATAAGGAGCAGCTTACTAAATGTGTGGATAAAGTACAAGAAATATGGCGATGAGAGAAGACCTTTGTGGATAGTGCCGGCTGAAGTGATAAAGTTAACGGCCAAAACAGTTAAGGAAAAACAACTATCATACAACCAACTACTAAAAATACAAAGTGGGAAAATAGAAATGAAAACTGCAGAAGAATTGAATTATAAATATGATTGGTTTCAAATGCAACAAATAAAAAGCTTGATGGAGAATGATATCAAAGCTGAAGGAATAAGGAAAGAGCAAACAGAAATGGAAAGAGTTCTGCTTGGAGATGAGAAATTAATTTCAAAAGTGTACAAATTACTTTTACAATGGACTACAGAAGATGAAGTAGTGAAATCTCAAATGATAAAATGGGCAATTAATGTAAATAAAGAAATAAAGATGGAATCTTGGGAATATCTGTGGAAAAACTCTATGAAACTCGCAACATGTCATAGTATTAAAGAGAACTGTTTTAAGATGATGTATAGATGGTATATGACTCCAAAAAAATTAGCAAAGATGAACAATAAAATGCCAGATAGGTGTTGGAAATGTAAAAAGCATGAAGGTTCTTTCTATCATATGTGGTGGACTTGTGAAAGAGCTAAAATGTTTTGGCAGATGATTCAACAAGAGATATCTAAGATCCTAGGATATGAATTTAACAAAGAAGCAGAGACTTTTCTGCTGGGATTACAAATGGAAAAATTTCCAAAAGAAGATAGAACTTTAATATGGTACTTGCTCTCAGCTGCTAGGACATTGTATGCGCAGTTGTGGAAGCAAGAAAAAATACCAGAAAAATGGGACTGGACTATAAAAGTTATGTCATGGAGTGAAATGGACAAGCTAACAAGAAAACTAAGAGACTGCGATTTAGAACTTTTTAATCGGGAGTGGAAGAAATTCAGAAGATATGTAGAAAAAGAGTGGAAAATAAAAGGACATTGGACAATTTTTGAAGATTAAGACCTTTAAGACAAGAATATAACTTTTGAAGGGGGGATCTTAATCAATTTTTGTTTTTTCTTGATAGTTAAAGGTACCTTTAATATCTGTTTTTTTTAAAAAAAAAATAACACTGGCGGGGGTCAAGTATTGGGGGAGGGGTGGGAGAAAAGTAAGATGTGGGGTAGAATGATGTTTTTTTTTTATCTTAAGCTTTTTATAAGTTGTAGATATAGTTCTACTACCATATGTTACTAATAAAAATTGTTTATACTCATAAAAAAAAGGGATTGTAGGCCTTCGGTGGTGTGATCAAAGACGCTGATCCATACGGGAGCACCATATAAGAGTTGGGGGCTAGATTTCGCATTGAAAGCTCTTAAGGCCATGGGGACATATTGGTTCCCTTTCAGATTAAAAAAACGGGCAATAGCCAAGGCACTAGTTCTTGCCACTGTTAGAGCGCACTTGCAATGGGTTGCCCAGCTCCTATTGTAGGAAAAATTAATCCCCACATATTTGGTAGTTTTAACCTGTTCAATAGGGTTTCCCTGGAGTGACTATAAATGTTGCTTCCAAGATCTAGAGAAGACCAAAATCTTTGTTTTCTCATAATAGAGGGACAACTCGTTGTTACTGAGATAGGTCATAACTTGGCATAATTGATGCCTCAATCCAATTTGGGAACATGACAGTGAGACGGTATCATCCGCATATAAAAGGATGGGAACATGATGGTGAGCAATTTTAGGGGCATGCCCATCGATTGCATATAAAACAGGGGCAAGATCATTTAGAAAAAGATTAAAAAGTGCTGAGGCAAGGATACAGCCCTGTTTCACACCCTTGCAAATTGGAATTTCGGAAGTTAGATTTCCCTGAAGGTTATACTTAACTTGACAGGTGGTACATGTATACAGTTTTTTGACCAAGGTAAGCAATCTGGGATCCATGTTCATCCTGGCCAACTTAACCCAAAGCAACTCTCTTGGTATTGAGTCAAACGCCGCCTTGAGGTCTAGAAAGGCAGCGAAGAGTTTGTTGCCAGATTTCCCACTGTATTTGAAAACTAGGTGAGATAAAACGACACAGTGGTCAAGGGTGGATTTACCATGGCGAAACCCTATTTGTTCTGGGCCTAGTATGTTGTTTTTTGTCAGCCAGCTTTCTAATTTCATTAGAAGGCATTTGGCATAAAGCTTGCCGACAACTGATAGGAGGCTAATCGGCCGATAGTTCTCAGGTAATGAAGGATTGCCCTTTTTATGAATAGGGACAATGATTGCATCGGTCCATGTCCTGGGCATTATTCCAGTGTTATTTATTATAGTAAACAGGGCAGCCAGGGGTGGAGCCCACCATTCTGGGTGGAACTTCAATAGCTCTGGGATGACTGCGTCAGGGCCGGGGGCCTTTTTAGGCTTAAGTTGCAAAATCAGGGTAATGATGTCCTCCGGGGACACAGGTGGCCACTCAGGAAACCAACTAAATGGTCAATAGGTGGCAAAGAGATAGAACAAGTAAAATACTACAAATACCTAGGAATTCATTTTCAATATAACACACTTTGGACTAATCATTGTAACTGTATAATTAAGTCAGTCAATGTTAGTGTTGCAGCTATCCAGTGCTTCTTTTACAGCAGAGACAATCAGTTTATCCCAGCCGCGCTAAAAATCTTTAAGGCTAAAGTGATACTGCAGCTTTTATATGGGGTCCCAGTGTGGATCACAGCCTTGGATAATAACATTGAAGGTGTCCAATCAAAATTCCTACGGAAAATTCTGGGATTCCCAAAGTGCGTACCATATGCAGTTTTGTGTTTAGAAACAGGGATGAATCTTGTGGAAACACAAGCATGGCTAATGTCACTTAAATACTGGCTTCAGCTACATTTCCACTCTGACTCAAAGCCTTTTATATCAACTGCTTTCAGAATCTAATTTGTCAAATTGGCTAGTATTTATTGAGAGGAAAATAAAATCTATGGGCATTTATTTAGATTCACTTCTTATGCTATCCTTAAAAGAAGCTTTTTTGAAACTTAAGCTCAGAATTCTAGATATTGAAATGCAAACGTTATATAGCCTGGCCAACAAGTCCTGCTCCCCGCTGAATTTCGAACTTCCTCTTTCAGTAGGGAAATTAGCGTCGTATTTCTCCTCTCTGCAAGCTCCACAGCAACACCATGCATTCTCGTTAACGAGATGTAATGCATTACCATCTGCTATTCTATTTGGTAGATTTAACAGGATTGAGTACTCTAATAAACACTGTCTTTGTAATTCCAAGTGTATTGAAACTATTTCCCATGTACTACTGAACTGTCCTCTTTATGATGATATTCGTTGTATATACTTGAAAGATATCTTAGCAGATATGTTGGGCAAAGTCCACAAACTTTTAAATGACACTTGCGCTGAGGTAACTTTAATGGTGGCTAGATTTCTCCAACAGGCCATGGAAATACGACAGAGAATGGTTTTGGAATGACCACATTTTATCTTTTAATTATTTAATTTGGCTAAACTCGACTCATATATATTTTACTTATTTTATGTATTTTAGCTCCCTATGTACTTTATAATCTAGGATTTTATATTATTTATATTGCTATTTTACTGCTAAATCTGTTTTATGCCAATACGGCTTGCTATTTGCATTTCTTCTCCCCATTTCTTTGTTTCTCTTTATTCTCCTTTCTTTCTTCCCACCATTTCTTTATTTTCTTTTATCCCCCTTTATTCCCCTTCTTTATTTTCCTTTATTATCCTTTCTTCCCCATTTCTTTCTTTCTCTTTCTTTCCCATTTCTTTCTTTCCATTTCTTCCTCCATTTGTTTATTTCCCTTTCTTCCTCCCATTTCTTTATTTCCCTTTATTCTCCCTTGAAACCCAGCTACTCCCAGTTCAATTTGTACTTGATTATCCCAAATGGTGTGACCTAATATGCTAATATTAGGAGATGTGGTCTAATATGCTAATGAGTTCCTGCTGGGCTTTTTCTACCAAAAAAAGCCCTGGACCTAGGCATTTGCCTAGGGCGGTGGGTTGGGGTGTGTGTGTGTGCCAAATTAGGCTCTCCCCGCATGACTTCAAATAGAAAAAACAATTATTTGCATTAATTTTGCTGGCCTGAATAATTCTCCCTTGATAGAGCACTGTTTTTTAAGATGAGTGCTTTGTGTGGTCTGCGACTGATGTTATAAATATCCAAATGGCCCTAGGCAGAAAAAAGGTTCCCCACTCCTGACCTAAACCATGGTTTGGCTGTGGAGGAATATCCTACCATATTATCTCCCCACAATTCATTAGAAAGTGGTATGACCCAGGAGGCATGTGATTTTCACAAACACACAGCTCAGACCCGAGGGGAAAGAAGAGCCAAGAAAGATCCTTTTGCCATCAGTTTGACTGTGAGCACAATCACTTGTTGCCATTAAAGAGATTGTTGATTCAGTATAGCAGGGGTATAATACCTGACCTGGATGGCCCAGGCTAGGCCAGTCTCATCAGATCTCAGAAGCTAAACAGGACTAGTGCTGGTTGGTGCTTGGATGGGAGACCACCAAGAAAGTCCAGTGTCACTACACAGAGGCAGGAAATAGCAAACCACCTATGAATGTCTTTTGCCTTGAAAACCCTACAGGATGGCCATAAGTCACCTATGACTTGATGGCACTTTCCTCTGCCATAAAATCTGGAAAATATCTCATAACACCAAATGCCAGTTATAATTTGATGACTGCTAAACATATGTTTGAGAAAATGAAATGTATGTTGTTCACAGAGTTTTTCCTGTTGAGTAGAACACCTCATGTGGTTACCTTAAGAATTTTTTTGCAATTCAAAACAAGTAGGGAGTTTTCACACAGGGCTTACCCCGGAGCGACATCCCTCTTCATCGTGCAGCGTCTGCGCGGATTTCGCACCAACTGCTCCGCAGAACCAGGAAGAGCCGCGAAGTGCCGCGGCTTTTGCGTCGCAAATGTAAACCGCCAAAAACCAGTTTACATTTGCGACGCAAAAGCCGCGGCTCTTTGCGGCTCTGCGGAGCAGTTGGTGCGAAATCCACGCAGAAGCTGTGCGGTGAAGAGGGACGTCACTCCGGGGTAAGCCCTGTGCGAAAACGCCCATAGTAATTTGAGTAGTTTTATATCTATGCCTTGCTGGCATTCACTACAGTGACTGACTTAGTAGTTGCTATTGACTGGCTGAGTAGTTGCTATCCCTGTTTGCTGACTTGCTTGAATTGAATATGCCTCAGAGTCATCAATGGACAAGACATGCAAGACTTAAAAATCATCTGAGTTATAGTGTATGCTTTGTGCTTGTGCAGTTGGTGGCAATCATCAGTCCATGGCTTTTATCATGCTGGTGCACACTCAGAACACTGGATCAAGCTACAGTTCCCAGGCAGCTGTAGGATCAAGACAACCAGAGAAAGCACCTCCTTTGCTGCTTTATTCTCTCCTTCCCATTGGTTAGTGTATTGGTAGGATGAATGGTTGACAGTCTGGCATAGCTATGAGAAAAGCAGATTGCGAATGCACACAAACAAAATATTGTGATTGAACCCAAACACTCCTAGAAATTAATGAATCAGTCAGCCAAATTCTGTAAGGCTAGAATAGGCAGGCAAGCCATCCTGCCCCACCCCCAGCAGGAATTAAATATGACAAAGATGACAGATTGGGAATGGGAAGAGTAGTTTGGAATGAAAATAGCACCAGTGTTGAAGTTTGCAAAAAAGTAAACACTTTCCCAATTGAAGATGCTATTCACCATTTCCAAACTAACAGAGACATCATCAAGCATCTCTGCCAATGACATGGAGAAGCTACATATCTCTGCAAACGTAGGAGCTCAGTGTGCTCACTGGATTGGAGGTTACCATGAGATGAGCCATTTCCAACTACAATAACTCTATATGAAGCACCTCGATGCACAAGTGTTATTTTTTCAGCTGGGTTCTGCATTGAGGCCATAAAAGCTGAATTTACCAACACTTCTAGGTTTTTCTAGAAGACCCAGGAGCATGGGATGAAACTCATACTTTTTGTTTATGTGCATGTGTGTGCGCACATGCACACATATGTGAGTGTGTGTATGCACCTGGAAGTCCTTGCGACCTCTGGTTACTGACCCCTACTGGGGGCAAGGAGGATATTTCAGAGAGGTGGTGGAATAAAGCCTGCCCCTGCCTCCAGCTCTGGTATTCCAAGGAGGTCTTCCATCCAAATATTTGCCAGAGTCAACCCTGCTTAGCTTCTGAGATCTAGGTCACAGTGAAACTCAGACTTTTAAAGAATAAGTAGTGAGAACTATATTAACATATATAGTAACTCTGATGATCCCAATAACAATGGGGACATCTGAGAGTGCAATGTAGTCCTATATTCTATTGGTGATCAAATGAAACCTGACCTAGAATAAATTTCTTTGATGAAACAGTAAGCATGCTGGAGAAAACAGTGAAGCAGGCCCAACTCATATTACAACATTTTCAAGGTTTTACAACTTTTGATTTGTAGTAATATCTGTACAGCACCCCTAAGACTTTGGAAGGAATTAAGACTTTATTTCTTAACTGGTTATCTTGTAAGCGTCTAATGATTTAAAAAATTCAGCCACAATTCAGCTCACACTTCATCGACTATTTCTTTAGTGAACTATTATATTAAATTATTCTTTCCAGCATTTGGAGCCCCCATATGCTGGCCACAATTTGCCATTGAGTCAATATCTGCTTGATTAATTAATGAAATTATATATTGCCTCTTCGGAGACCTGGCCAAAGTATATAAACTCAGGATGTTACTTCCTGATTGGAAAGTATCAGCTCTGACCCTTCTCCTGAAGTACAGTCAGCCTATTCCTCTTGGCAAGATTTTCCTGAGATTAAACATCTTCGCATTTGTTATTGGTATGTCTGTTGGAATATTTTAATTTTTATATTTAGTGTAAGGTTTATATGGCTGTTTAATTCCAATTCCTACAAAAAGGAAAAAGATTACACTGTGAAGAGGGGTAGTATAAAATTGATGCTTTTGTTTTACCTAACTCTTTTAAAATTGGTAAGAAACTTAGATATTATTGACAATAGTGTCCTTTTTTAAACCTTTCTTCTTTCCACTGCATCTTGGTGTGCAAGCCAGTTCTATTCTGCAAGTTAGATGAGGCCCAGAAAATGAGACAAAGGCTGAGGGTTAGTAAAGAAGGGGCAGGAATGGGCATAATTGTAAATCATCTAATCACATACATTGGGGTGGGGTGGGGGTGGCCATCTCAGACTTCTCATTTTACCTAGCCCTATTAACTAGGACCTCTCAGAAATTAAACGAGAGCACTATAGCACAAAGGCTTAGCTGCTTTAGCAACCAAACTTTGGAAAGAACCGAAGCTTGCATTAGCATTTTTAAACCAAAAAATTCCTAGTTGACGCTGATCTACTTTGATCTATGGAATTTCCTTTCCTAAATTTCCCCTCAGTGGGGTAACTGCCTCCAACATACTTGTCCCTCCCAGAGACAGGGAAAGTTTTCTTTACTTGTGAATATTCCCAAAACATAGGAACTCCTGCCTTCTTTCTCTTGGCCAATCATGAGGTGTACCTTGTTAGCTCACCTAACTTCTTTTTCTTCTTCTCTCCAAGCCCTGGAAAAATGATTCCCTCCCCCCCCATTCAAGCTCATAGTCCTGTAAATGGAGCCCCAAAATGTATTCACAGCTTCTGCTCTGTAGTTTACTGTGCTCAGTACTGATTGATAAGTTCCTGTGTACTCCACAGTGCTTTGCTTGCATGTGCTTCTAAGAGATCCTGCAAGTGTGTACTGTTGGTGCCAAACTATGTAGGTTTGTGTAGCTGTGGTTTGCTTTCCCCATGAGTATGCTTATTACTTCCATCAACAAAACTATGATTTTACCATCTTCCAAATATGTACTAGGAGCCTTAACTCTTTTTCAAATGATCTCTTGGTTTCTCCTTGGTTTGGTCTCTATCCACATTGAGTGCATTGTTTAGAACTGGGTGTAAAACCTAAACTAGCAGCTCTTTGGAGTGACAGATGGCAGAAGTTTATTCCCCTTACTTTATTCTGTTGTGAAATTAGGGCCAAACTGGAAAGTGGTCCCATTCACATCAACACATGTAGTATGAAAACTTCTGCACATACAAACACTGACAAAATGCTTAAATAAATAGAGAAAATCAAAACATAATAAAAATGAATATTTTTCACTTGGAAGTGATTACTGCAGACCTGTGTCATTGAGTTAAGAGATGTTGGTTCAGTCTTTGGTTGGTTTCTGAAATGAGCAACTTTCAGAGGCTTGGGAAGAAGAAGAAGAGGAATAACTGCAGATTTATACCCCGCCCTTCTCTCTGAATCAGAGACTCAGAGCGGCTTACGATCTCCTATATCTTCTCCCCCCCCCCAAAAAAAACAGACACCCTGTGAAGTGGGTGGGTGTGAGGACTCTCACAGCAGCTGCCCTTCCAAGGACAACCTCTGCCAGAGCTATGGCTAACCCAAGGCCATTCCAGCAGGTGCAAGTGGAGGAGTGGGGAATCAAACCCGGTTCTCCCAGATAAGAGTCCACACACTTAACCATTACACCCAACTGGCTCTCAATACAGAGCCTCGGCAAGTGTGTGTGTGGGGGGGACAATTTGCTGGCCCTGGAAGGAGGAAGGGAAGACTCTGATGAGGGACTCATAGCATCTCTGAGTCAGGGTTGAGCTGGCAGAGATTTCAGGCTGGTTCTGCCCTCCACTTGTCCTCTTTCACCATGTGCTTGGCCCACCCTCCCATCTCAGCTGCAGTGCAGACTTTTGCTGGTTGCCTTTAGGGGCCAGGTAGGATTTTTTTTGCCCCTCCATTAATTGACAAGTATGGGGGGGGGTGTTTTTGCCTACTTTTCACTGGGGTCAGCAGATTAAAGGGAAAATTGGACTTGGTGGTTCCATTAAATAGCCTAGTACAGGAAGAGAAAGCAGAGCCAGTGAGCACCACATGGCACCGGCTCTGTTTAGGGGTTAAGGAGTCTGTCAGGATCAGCACTTGGGTTTTTCAGGGACTGCCTTTGGGGAGCACCCTGACTAAGGTCCTTCCTTTAAATTGTGCCGCTTGGGGGGTGAACTCCAGAGTGGCACCCTGTTTGCTATGCCACCGGTGGCAACCCAAAATGAAGGGTCACTCCTGGGGCAAAAGGGGCTCACCCAAAATATGGCAAGGAGGGATCTGGGGTGACCCCTGGCCTTGGTCTATTCCACACTTGGGGTTGAGCTTGCTGCAAAAGTGTAGATAGTTAATGAAGTGGCCTTTTGTAAAACTCAATCTGACGTCTGTTTCTTTATTCCAACTGGAGTGGCAACTTCTGTCATAATACTTTCCTGCATGTGTTCACAGTTCTATTCTGCTATAGAGAGGTCACCTCAAAGCCATGGAGACACAGAGAAAGGGGGCCTCTTGTAGATATGCAGCTAACACTTGGAATCATGCTCTGAATGTTAGGATATGCTACCATTTAAGGCAGACAGCTCGTGTAATGTACGCCTGGCAACTGATCCTTTCAGAACACGGATCACTTTTTATGCATATATGTGAATGCATGTTCTGTACCATATGAAGCTTTTGAGTAGTCTTTATGTTGCCTCCTCCACAGAACCCATTTCTGTAGTTCTATAAGTTCTGTTGCTTGAATGCTACACACTGGCTTGCCTTGGGCTTGACTATCCTTTCATTTTTTGCCCTCCAGGAAAGGCAGCAGATTACTGATCAGCTAAATCAGCGATCACTTAATAATAATAATAATAATAATAATAATAATAATAATAATAATAATAATAATAATAATAATAAATTTTATTTATATCCCGCCCTCCCCGCCTAGGCAGGCTCAGGGCGGCTAACAACAAGTTCAATAAAATTATACAATATATGATAAGTTTAAAACAGCATTTAAATTATACAGTAATTTAAAACAACAACTTATGGTTGTCATTTGGCTTGGTGGGTGCCTGTCCATTTGTCTGTGAAAATGGTCCCATTTTGTTTTCAATTAGTCCTCATTCCTATTCCCAGGGCGGCATCTATATCTAGCTGCTGTCTCATAATAACAGCAATGCAGCTGATGATGCTGTCCCCTTTCAGAGAAAACTGTAAAATATTTCCCTCGACAATAATCAAATGTGCTGATGCATTTGATTTGAAAGAAGACAATCTTTCTCCCCTCACCCCGGCTTTTAAAAATGCCTTTGTTTGCTATTGGGATGCTCCTTGTGTATTATCATTTGGGTTAACTTGGTGCAAATACTTGATATTATCTTTTGCAAGAAGACAATCTAGATGCATAATGGTGATGTGTCCCTAGGAGAGTAAAAACATATCAGTGAAATTATAGCAAAGGCAACAGCACACAACCCTCTGGTAGATTTATAGAAGTAAGCAAGATGCTAGCAAGTAGATGGGCTTCAAATCATCATAATCAATCACCAGAATTTTATTCTTTTTGTTCGACTGTATTAGGAAATATAGTAGCAACAAGGGTGATACAAAAAAGCAAATGCAGGAATTATTTTAGCTGGTTTGTTTTTATGGTGCAGACTTGTACCTTTCTTCAACAGTCTTCCCCCAGCATGTACTTTATTATTTTTATTAAAATCTTTCATTTAATTCTCAAGGTAGCGCTGTGTTCAATTATTCCAGGCCTTTGAAAATTCTTTGCTCACTAGAGGGCAGCATTAGATTAAAGGTATGAATTAAAAGCTTTGGTTACACCCCCACCCCTGGCCAGATATGGGGGAAAATTGTAGATAATTTAAAAAGCAGTTTTTAGCAGCCTTTTCTAACATGGGCCTCTAAATTCTATTTGTTAGGTTGGGACACAGTTTGGTTTTGATAAGCCTTTTGGAATGAAATTTAATGCCACTAATAAATGTAAATTGTTTGTAGGTTTGTGGAAATCAGACTTTAAATTATAGCTTTCACCTAATCATTTTAGCCTATTAAATGCACACTAATTAATATCCAAAATCCCTTTTTACTAACTGCCCTGTTGATTGTAACTGGTATTTGCCTAGTATTGTCTAATTCCTTATTCCAGTCTCACTTTTTCTGCCCTCTCTCTCAAAACGCAAGATATTTTTTCCCCTTGTGGCTGACCATGTACTGAGTCCATTCGTTCCTGAGGACCAGTCTGTTTCTTGTCATAATGATCTCATGGTAACTGGATTCAAAGCCTCATCATGACAAGACCCACCAAGAGTATGGAGATCTCACTAGAACAACATACTGATGTCTCAGTTGTGCTTTACTGAGAAAAATATTAGGCTGTGAGAAGGTTCACTGATGCTTATTAAAGGGACAGAGAACAACTGTGGACAAAGGCACTCAGAGTCAATCACAGTTTTGTCATCCTGGCTTGGATAAGCAGATGTTTTTGAATTCTCCCTGCAGTGAAGAAGAATTGAAGATTTATACCCTGCTCTTCTCTCTGGATCAGAGACTCAGAGCGACTTACAATCTCCTTTATCTTCTCCCCCCAAAACAGACACCCTGTGAGGTGGGTGGGGCTGAGAGGACTCTCACAGCAGCTGCCCTTTCAAGGACAACTTCTGCCAGAGCTATGGCTGACCCAAGGCCATGCCAGCAGGTGCAAGTGGAGGAGTGGGGAATCAAACCCGGTTGTCCCAGATAAGAGTCCACGCATTTAACCACTACACCAAAATGACTCTCAGTGAGGTATTGTTATTTTCTTGTAGTAACTGATACCCATTTCAACACTGGCATAATATTTTCGAGGAAAAGCCTACACATTCCATAAGACAGGCCTTTCAAAATAAGCCAAAAATCTGTACATGGCTCAATCAATTTAGGGAATATAGGCAGACAATAATAAGCGTATGACCATATATCCCTTACTAGTGATGGTGCTGACTAGCTGGGAGGTGGCTGGAGTTACCAAATTTATATCAGACCTTCCTTCAAGTAGCTCAGGGCAACATACATAGGTTCTCTCCATTTTGCGTCCTCAGCAACCCTGTGGTGGCAGTCAGGCTGAGAGGAAGCGATAAGCCCATGGTCACCCAATGAGTTCCATGGCTGTGTGGAGATGTAAACCAAGGTCTTTCAAGCCACCCTCTGACAATCAAACCATTACAGTTCACAGGCTGGCAGGATTCCATCTTCCTTGCTTCCTTCCCATCAAAAGCTGATTAGCATGATTGCTATGTATTGTGTTGTACCGGGGTCTTGTTGCCTGAGCTTGAGGCAGGCACTCCTTGCAAACTAGGATCCTGAAGCCTGGAAGAACTGGCCAATCAGGATGCTAGGCATGTAACAACTTGTAACAAAGAGATGCAAATGAAGGATTCTATAGTGAGCCAAGAGGAGTAACTGTTGCCTGCTAGGGGGGGGGGCATGCTTAACCATGGCCAGGGTGCATATAATGAGTGAAGTGCCTGTGCTGTTTGTGACTGTTTCTTCTTGCAACAAAGTGTTCTTGGTTGATTCAGAGCTGGCTGAACTCACTTCACAATAATGATAGTTTCTTACAAATATATGCTTGCTGGATTGTAGTCATAGGGTTATAGCCAGTTTGGTGTCATGGTTAAGCATGTGGACTCTTATCTGAGTTTGACTCCCCACTCCTCCACTTGCAGCTGCTGGAATGACCTTGGGTCAGCCATAGCTCTGGCAGAGGTTGTCCTTGAAAGGGCAGCTGCTGTGAGAGCCATCTCAGCCTCACTCACCTCACAGGGTGTCTGTTGTGGGGGCAGAAGATAAAGGAAATTGTGAGCTGCTCTGAGACTCTGAGTGCAGGGTGGGATATAAATCCAATATCTTCTTCTTCTGCTTCCACAGAGGGAGGAAGGACAATCTTACCTAATTCGTCTCCTCACTGTAGCCTTTTAAATGGTGTGGCCTTTTCTCAGAGATGCTTTTTCAGGGGTTAGACGAATCTGCACAGAAGGGGGGGAAGGGAAACACCAGGGCAAGCAGTTGAGATCCAACCCATAATTGGTTTCCAAAACAATACAGGGATTCTTTCTGGGGAAATGAAAGGCAATAAAAATGGAGTAATGTAACACTGAATTTCTGGCCCCAAGCTGTTTAAAGTGTAATCCTCAGGGCTTTTTTTGTAGCAGGAACTCCTTTGCATATTAGGCTGCACCCCCTGATGTAGCCAACCCTCCTGGAGCTTACGGTTGGTCCTGTACTAAGAGCCCTGTGAGCTCCTGGAGGATTGGTTACATCAGGGGTGTGTGGCCTAATATGCAAAGGAGTTTCTGCTACAAAAAAAGCCCTGGTAATCCTCAAACCTCTTCATCCTTACATGAGTCATAGAGTGCTTTCACATGGTGACTGTGTGCAAGTGGATTTTGCTATTCTTACACAGTAAAAATCCAGTTGCAAAGTGTGTTATTTAGTGTGTGTGTGTGAGTGCACCCATAGAGTTTAAGAGAATGTAAACAAGTCTATTCACCACATTGGCTTTGTGCCCTTCCTTCAAGGAGCTCTAGGCAGTATACAAGGACCTCTTCTCTTCCAGTTTATCCTCACAAAAGACTAGGGCTGCCAACTCCAGGCTGAGAAATTTCTGGATATTTGAGGGTGGAGCATAGGGAAGATGGACTTTGGGGAGAGAGGGACCTCATTGGGGTATAATGCCATATAATTCACTGCCTAAAGCAGCCATTTTCTCCAGAGGAAATGATCTCTGTAGTCTGGAGATAGGGTTGCCAATCCCCAGGTGGGGGCAGGGGATCCCCCGGTTTGGAGACCCTCCCCCTGCTTCAGGGTCATCAGAAAGCGGGGGGAGGGGAGGGAAATGTCTGCTGGGAACTCTATTATTCCCTATGGAGATTTATTCCCATAGAAAATCATGGAGAATTGATCTGCGGGTATCTGGAGCTCTGGGGGGGGCCCCTGTTTTTTGGGGGTAGAGGCACCAAATTTTCAATATAGTATCTAGTGCCTCTCCTCAAAATACCCCCCAAGTTTCAAAAAGATTGGACCAGGGGGTCCAATTCTATGAGCCCCCAAAGAAGGTGCCCCTATCCTTCATTATTTCCTATGGAAGGAAGGAATTGAAAAGGTGTGCCATCTCTTTAAATGTGATGGCCAGAACTCCCTTTGGAGTTCAATTATGCTTGTCACAGCCTTGATCTTGGCTCCACCCCTAATGTCTCCTAGCTCCACCCCCAAAGTCTCCTGGCTCTACCCCCAAAGTCCCCAGATATTTCTTGAATTGGACTTGGCAACCCTATCTGGAGATCAGTTGTAATTCTGAGAGATCTCCAAGGTCCACCAGGGGGGTTGCAACTTTACAACTCTTCTTTGAGCAAAGTAGTCCAGAATCACCCAGTGAGATTCATGACTAGATGGAGATTTGAGTCCAGATTGCACAGCTTCTGGTTTGACATTCTAATCTCTACATGCACACTCATGTTTGTTAGAAACAACCCACACTTGTTCATGTTACAAATAAATATAAGGACAAATGCCTGGATAGATGTGGAGCTTAAATCACATATGCAGTGGTACATTATACATTGAATGTAACATGAGAATCACACAAGGCATGTATAAAGAAAAGACAAGTGTATGCTGTACACAGTTATAATGTTCATTCACTGTAACTTGTGAACACGACTTGTGTCAAGTTTAAACCAGTTTGGTTTCTCTTTGGGTGTGCCATGCATGCAAGCAAGGGTGGGATTTTTGCTAAATCCCCCTTCCTGGAGCAGAACTCCAGGCTATTCCTTGGAGTTTCCTGTCCCCAGGACCAGTGGGAGAAATGAGGAGGCAAGAAAGTTGCACATCTACTGATGAAAACTCACTCATCCCCAGAAATCTCATCCAACATCTTTATAGTTTCCCCATTTTTTCTTCTTACCATGAGCTGCCTTGGAGGTCTGTTGCCAGGCAGGACATCTAAATAAATAGGCAACATATACAGCAGATATAGGCCTCACTCTAGAGGGAGATCCCTTAGGCTGGTGGAAGATTTCTAACTTTGCAAAGCAGAGTTGTAGACCAATGGACTAGTCACTTCAGACTTGTTTCCTCATCATGATTTCTCAGTGCTTGATGAGTGTCAGCTCTGTTTGTGAACTGGCCCAGATAAAAAGTATTGCATTTGGTGGTAAACTTGGATGATAGGAAAATCCTATCGGTGGTGTTTGGCTTATTCACACATGACCTGATCTTGTAATTAGCAAGAGATGAGCATGCCTTTCTGAACCAGACCAATGCTCGGAAATGAAATCTGTATAGCTGTAGCTGGCAGCAAGTCACCTAATACTGAATAATTGAGGCTCAAAAAATCAAGTGTTGTTTTTGCATGAGCAAGCTGGCTCCTAAAATTGCAGGGGAAATTGCATAAGGAAAAAAAAATAGCAACCAGCTACATCCTGTCTTTAAATATCCAGGTCTGTGGAAGATATTAAAATATTTCAAATTTGAAACTGAATGATGCTCACAAAGCAATTGTTACTTTACAGGAGAAGGCCCATCATCAAAAGAACCCTCTATCTGCATTGCAAAGGACTTCCAAATGACTGATTACATAGCCTAAGGCACCTGTGGTCCCTAAAGAAGCATCTAGTGGCATATTGAATTGGGAAATAATGTAATGCTATATGTTTTAGATGCTCACGTTTCCAAAATTTGAATTTGGAATTTTGCTTAGTGTTCTGGTTAGAAAACCTTTTGAAGTCTTGTAGAGCACATGATTGTATGTCTATATTCTGATGTTTCTATCTGCTCATTTCCAAATATTCAGTGTTGAGTCAGATTAATGAGACTTGTGGGCAGATGGGTTAATGTGCCAATGTTTGTCAACAGATGCGATCTCTTGTAATGAAGCATGTGTTCTTAATTTGGCGCTGCTTGACACCAGGAGGAAGCTTCTTGCAAATAAAGTGTCATTTCAGGCATTCTGAAAGCTTCCCTTCTCAACCCATCCTAGGTTGGTCTCCATACTCTGCTGGAAACTGGCATGGTAACTTTGTGAATGGGCACTGGGCCACCTCAACAGATGGTCCTGTGTGCCCACCTGCCACTGAACTATTGTGTTTGGACTGTTTGACAATTACAGGCCAAACATTTATCAGCATACATTAGGACAAATATGTTTCTTTGTGAAGGTTAGGGGGAAGTTGTCTCTACCTGAGTTCCTCCAGAGACAAGCAATTATATTTTGAAAACAGCTGTGGTGGTTTCATGGGAGAGGTTTTTGGCTCTAGAGAATTAAGATTGCGAGCCAAAGCAGAAATGTATACAGTAAGGGATGTTCCTTTGTTACCATTTAGTGCGTTATACCAGTTAGAAGGGAAAAAATGTGTAAGGCCATAGTAATACTTGACATTTACTGCAAACTGTAGCATTCAAATCCACATAATTTAGATACTGTTATGTACTTTCCTGAATGGCAAGAAGTTCTCAGAGCAGCAACATCTGAGTTGGTTGCCTTTGAAGAAGAGAGCACTAGACTCCCATGGCATTTCTTGTGATATCTGATGTATTTAGAAATATACAGGTAAAGAACAGGTGGAAGCAAAGAGCTGCCCTACAAGGCAGTGGAGCTACCAGTACACCAATTTCAGAGAGAGAGAGAGAGACAGACAGACCAAGAGGGTCCAGCCAAGTCACGTCTATGGGTACTTTACTAAACCTGTGGAGCCACCATTTCCTTACATTTATCTTCAGCTGAGGAAAAGGAACATTCTTTTGTCTTAGACCCTGGAACAAGTCCCCTTCAAGCAAACCCATTCACATTGGTCAGAAACACTAATAAAAATTCATATACTCCACATGCAGAAGAGAACATGACATAGATGCTGCTGGCAGTAACACTGCTATAAGGAAGTCAAAGTGAAGCAAAACATCCCCGTAGAAACAACCCTTGTTAAGATTTAAAGAACCACAACCCTTGTTCCATGTGCTTCTTGAACATTGTTTAGTTTCCCCCTGTGAAAAAGATTTGGATTTTTAAAATGATGGTTTGTTGTTTTCTGTATACTTTCCTCCCTCCACTGCAATAGTCATCCGACCTGGATGCAACTGTTGAGAATAATGAAGTTCCACATTGTATCTGGGACTGCCCATTAATTTGTGTGGCTAGTTGCATGAGATTACAGCAAATGGGTTAGAGCCAGAGCCTACAGCCCTGTAATCTAATTAGTATTCCAGATGTTATATTGATCAAATGAATTAGAGTCAGAGTCTACAGCCCCATAATCTAATTAGTATTCCAGATGTTATATTGATCAAGAATAAGTAAAGAGCAAATTGCAGTCAAAATCATTTCAACACAGAATAATTCTCCCTGAAAAAGTATGATTTAGTTGATTGTTTTCAGGAATATAAATTATGTTGTTGATAAAAAAAATGAAACAAGAACCAAATGAGGACTTTGACAATATCTTAGCAAGCATTTAAATGTGTTGATCTTAGAACTGCAGCCCAAATTAATTTGACCTTTATTTTTAAAAAAAATTCTGCTAGAAGTGATTCCTGGTGTAATATTTTGCTGACATTTAAGAACCACTAGAGTTTGACATGGAATTCTACAATTGTAATCCTAATATACTTTAACAATTGTTTGACTTAGGTTTTTCCATGGCACCCTCTATCAAAGTGCTGATAATAATGGATCAACTGTGAAGACTGTCCTTTGAAATAAATGGCTGAAAAGATTATCTCCTCCTAGTCAAGAAGCAACATTTTACAGAAAAGGAGCTAAAGCCTCTGCTGCTCAATGTTATCGTGTTCATGGCTGTAGCCAATGTGAAATCCCCAAAGGCTAAGTAGCAAGGGTTGAAGAGATAACACACACGTGCAAAAAGCTTTTGTCACCCAAACACTGAAGTCTGGACACATCTCTCTACCACCAGAGATTTTGTGTGCCTGCGTATCTGTTTGAGTTATGACTATGGGAACTTGTTGCCAATTTTGTGCAATTAGGATATACAAAATGGTCTCTCGGCTAGGAATATTGCCTCTGCCATTACACTAATTAGGGGGCTGTCTCCTCTATGTGCATGCCTGTCTTCCATTAATATTAATGGCAGTAATGTCCAAGCATCAAGGGAAGAAAAGACCCTTGTAGCTGTGACTTATGCATTTTTACAGAAAAGAAATATTCCCTGTATAGTAATTCTGGGAATGTGTTTGCTTGCAAATTAAAGACTTGCTACTGTCAACCTAAAATGCAATCCTCCTTTCTTCTGTTATATATGCACATTTACCCATATACCTCATGTTTACTCAATACGTTTTATTTAACAAACTACCTTTCAGATGTTAACATCACAATACAGCAGGCCATGGCAAAACCCAGAATCTGGGATCTGAGCAATTTCATAGACACTTGTTTTTCTCAGGTGAAAATGTATTTATTTGGAGTGGGCACTTCTCAGATAGAGACTGTGTTTGTTCTCATCTTTTTTTGCAGTAAATAAGAACAGTCACACTGAAATTTTACCTCTTCATTTTAAGCAGAAGTGAACTTTTTTGAGACTTGTATCAATAGTATCTCACAAATCTTTTCAAAAGTGAGAATGTCTTCCTACATTTTAAAGGTTGTAGTTCTAGAAAATGGCAACTGTTCTTCTATAAGTAGGGTTGCTAGGTCCAATCCAAGAAATATCTGGGGACTTTGCGAGTAGACCCAGGAGACTTTGGAGATGGAGCCAAGAGCAAGGTTGTGACAAGCATAATTGAATGCCAATGGGAGCTCTGGCCATCACATTTAAAGGAACTGTGTTCCTTTTAAATGCCTACCCTACATTGGAAATAATGAAGGATAGGGGCACCTTCTTTTGGGATTCATAGAATTGGACCCCTGGCCCAATCTTTTTGAAACTTGGAGGGTCTTTTGAGGAGAGGCATCAGATGCTATGCTGCAAATGTGGTGCTTCTACCTCAAAAAGCAGCCCCCCCCGAGCCCCAGATACCTGCAGATCAATTCTCCATTATACCCTATGGGAATCGGCCTCCATAGGGAATAACGGAGTGCCCAGCAGACATTTCCCTCCCTCCTCCCACTTTCTGATGACCCTGAAGCAGGGGGAGGGCCTCCAAACTGGGGAATCCCCTGTCCCTACCTGGGGATTGGCAACCCTATTTATAAGCAATATTCTGTTTTTTAGAATATGTATGTAGACCACAGATAATACACAGGAATCAATTATTCTTTGAAAATTATGCAGGACTTTACATAGAGAAAACTGGAGGAGGGGGGAGTCCTCCCTAAATCCTACTGCTCTTGGTTGTTACTATGAAGCATTTTTATCTTGACAAGAAAACATTTGCAAATGTGGACTGGTATAAAAAAAATTACACTAGTAGTTCTGCAGGTCCAAGGTCAATTTGGGTTTGACTTTTTTCAAATGACAGTCTACTATACCACATGGCAAATATCTTTTGTGTCCATGGAGAAAAAAGTAGCCTGTGATACAGGAGTCTGCTGCCCAATGATAAGAACTCCAGAATCCGACTGGTCACTACTAAGTTCTACAGAGTTAGTTCCAGCAGTGCTCATGTGTTCCTTTGGTGGAAAGACCTTCTGTTGACAAGAGCATCTTGCAACAGCAGCAGGATTCATGTGCTGGAACATATCACAGGTGACAATGGAACAAAATGATAGGATGTGTTTTATTTCTGCAGAGTACTGCAGCAGTTTGAAATTCAGATGAAAGTTTGTGATGTAGGTATTTCTGTGCAAGGTGGACAAATGGTCTGGCTCTGTGTAAGTCAACTTTCTATGTTCACATTTACAGACATATTTGATGACTACTTGAATGTGTGAATATGTCACCACAAACCGAATGTCACAAACAAACAAACAAACAAACCACAAACACCTTGCGTTTCAAGTGAGTTAGTTCACACACATTTAACTGTTATGGAGCAGTCATATAAAGTGCATGAATATTCATCCCTTTTTTGGGGGGGGGGTCCCCAAAGCACTGCATTTATTTGACCACTAAAGATCAGTTGGATCTTGCGTCTAATCTGTAAAAGTATATTTACCCCAATAGTTACACAGGACAGTCAATCCAGTTTACATATTACTTGGCTAACTCCGAGCATAACATTCAATAGTAGCAGCAAACCTATTTCTATAGGGTTGTTTAATCAGAGCTTGCTATGAACATTGAGGCAGCATATCATAAGAGCATCATTCTGCTTGGGGGAATGTGGCTACAGGTTTTTGAAATGTTGTAACTTACAACATTCTCTGAGGCACACTTCAGAAAAGGAAGCAGAACAACAGACTCCAATAGAGTACAAAAATGGGGGTGGGGAAGAGGGCTGTGAAAAATTGTGCGTGTGTTGCGGGGAGGATAAATGATTTAGACATCTTACACTTACAGTGCAATCCTAAATAGAGTTACACCTTCTCAGTCCATTGAGTCCATGCGCTTAAAAGTAACTGCTATATACTGCTATAGGATTGCATTGGTATACACCTGAATCTCCCCTTCAGGAATCCGCAAATGCTCAGATTTCTGAACACTCTAATTTCTCCATCTCCTTCTGTTTTCTTTTTTGCTGTTTATTGGAGTGTTAAGTCAGACCTTTTCTTCATACCTGAGTTACTCCTGGTTTTCTTGAGAGCAAGTACACAAGCATTGGAATTGGTTTGGACACAGTTCTTCTGCATGTCTTCCCTCCCTGTGTATTTTTTGCAATTGTGGAGCTTGTTTATTTTCTTCCACACATGGCTTAAATAATGAGGATTTTCAAGGGAGGGTGCTGTCATCATCAGTGTCATTATGGGTGGCATCACAGTACCATCCCTTATTGTTTTAAAAGATGTCTGTAAAATATAGTTATATCACTGTAGTGTTGTAATGATTGTTTAAGCAGGTTCTCTGAATTCCCAACTTTCATCACTGATCTTCAGGATGGAGAAAGAGGGAGCAGGTTAATGATAATAGGTATTGAAAAGTGGGATGGAGGTGAATGGGACAAAGAAACCCTATAGAAACATTATACACTAGGAAAACACTGACTAAATCAGCTTTCAAAAAAACCCAACAGGGTAAAAGTGGTTGAGAGCGAGAGATGAAACAAATAAAAAATAGTAAAGTGAAAACTAAAGCAAAAAAAAAAAAAAAAGCATGTAGAAATCAAAATAAACTGAAGCAGATGGGGACCAGAACTGATTTTTTTAAAAATGCAGAAAAGCCCTCAGTAGATCATTTGAGTTGTGTGTGCATGTCTTTGTTGAATTTACAAAATGAAATTTGTAAATCCTCAAATATATAGAAATCCCTACTTTGTGGCTGTCCCTTTCTGATTCCGTTTGGACTGAATCTCTGTCATCAAGTTTGCTATCAGAAAAGACCAGAATTATGTTATTGAACCTTTTCATTTATTTTTTTAAAAAAATCCAAATTTAATGGCCGCAAAAGATTCAGACTTACACAAACACACACACACATACATTTATTAGTGATATGTTATAGATTAAAGACATCAGTAGAATCACACAATACTCCAGTAAACCCACCAACCAAACATTCTGAGATATATCTTACTGTTAGGCCTTGGAGAAATTTGGTGATGTCAGCCAGTCTATATTTGGACCAATTTCTTGCTGTGATGGTATGAATCTCTTGTGAATAGGTAGATGGCAGATAGTGGGTGCATTCAAATTACACTAAATAATGCATTTTGCAACTGGATTTTTACTGTGTGGTCGTTTTCGCACTCACCTTAATCAGCAGCGACGACCCTCTTCACCGCGCAGGATCTGCGCGGATTTCGCACTAATTGCTGCGGAGCACCCAGAAGAGCCGGAAAGTCCCGGCGCTTTTGCGGCGCAAACGGAAACCGCCAAAAACCAGTTTCCGTTTGCGCCGCAAAAGCGCTGGGACTTTCCGGCTCTTCTGGGTGCTCCGCGGCAATTAGTGCAAAATCCGCGCAGATCCTGCGCGGTGAAGAGGGTCGTCGCTGCTGATTAAGGTGAGTGCGAAAACGACCTGTAAGAATAGAAAAAATCCAGTTGCAAAATGCATTATTTAGCGTAGTGTGAACACACCCACTGTAGGATGCATAAGAAGCTTCTGGTAAATTCTACAGAAGTCTCCAGTTTTTCTTGCGCAGTTGGCCGCCCTTCTTTTTGAACAAAACAATCTGAGATAAAAATTGATTTTTTTTTAAAAAAAGTTGTGAGTTACAGAAGGATAGAGCAAACTAATGAAAGCAGCCACCCAAAAAGTAACTCAACCTTAACTTAGAGTTAGATTGATCCAAAAACAACAGAAAAATATCATAAAAGGTGGTGGAAGGTGTAATGCTAGTGAGCTATGAAATCTCACATTAAAATGTATAGACATTTTCACCCCGCCCCGCCTTTACATTCATAGAGAATGCTCTTTACTTAGCTATCAAGGTTTAATGTAACTTGGCAGATCTGAGTTACTTCAGGAAAGCTTTAATGCTTGGCAGGTCTCTACATTTTATTTATGATATCAAAGCTGCGACTCAGATTTTTTACTCAGTAGAAGACATAAAAGAGATTCAGAAGTCGTCCAAATCATCTTGTAATTAATGTTACCATGCACGCCCAAGACATTAAAATGTTAACAGTGTTACAATCGTGTGCTTTGGAATACAGAGTGAGGGCTTTATTAGAGAGAAATACGCTGCAGATGTCATCCACCCTAATTGAGGACATCAGGGCGCCTGCTGCTTGTTCTTATCAGTGGTTGAGATTTTTTTTAATTTATTCATTTTCCTTACTGCTAGAATCTGCTCTCATTATTAGTCTATCTTGTCACTCATTTGCATTTCAAGTGCTGGGACTGTGGGGTACCAGCTAGCAGCCTTAGAAGAACACTTCAAGGGGTTACTCTATCAAATAGCAGCACACTATCACAGTGAATTTGACATCTGGGTTATCTTATTCCCAGATGCTCCATGGTGTCATTAGCAGGATTAATCTTAGCTTTAATTTCATAATGATTCTTATTCTAATATATGTGAATGAACACAAAGTCTCTTGACTCATTATCACCAATTTACCCAAGATATGTAATCAGGCTCTTATATTCGCCAACATTTATTTTTGCTAATACATCTAAAATTGTAGATTAAGCAAATACAGTTAGTTCCAGCTGAGTGAATGCCTAGTGAAGTAACAATGTAGTATTTATGTTTTAATTAAACTGCAATAATGATGTCATCTTTTAAACACAGATTGTTCCAAATCTGATCTCCATCCTCAGTCAATGTCCTGTAGTGAGATCTGTCACATCTTTATCCTAGAGCAGGAATGTGAATATCCTTTTGCTCATATGTTAATTCACCCATATAAAGGCATATTTTAACTTGTATCAATCAACACATTCTGGTGTATTTCAAATGAAAGGGCACAACATTTTAATGGCAATGCTTTTTTTTAAAGGAAAATCTCGTTCTAAGAAGATGTTAATGTAATCATTTTCATGATGACAGGATAGTACATATGGTTGCTCAACTTATTTTCTTTTCCTGAACAAAGGGATATATATTGTGTTTTACGTAATGCCAATCTGAGAACTTTATAGCATGCATTTTAACCCATAAAATGCCTGTGCTCATTGACACAGCCAATGAAAAGTTTCTCATTTCCTAGCTGTTGTAGAATCACATTGAAGGAATGGTTCATTATTGATGGATAAAATGTTCAAACATTTAAAGAAATGAAAGTCAGCTTTGCATTTTTAATTAATTAATTAAAAGCACTGTAAATGCCAGCTTGTTAATTGCTTTGCACCTGCAAGCCAACACAGGTTTTGTGCTCTCTTCCTTTGAATATTAATTTTTCCCCCCTGCATATCTTTCTAATGCTTGGAAAGTCTCCCCTGCAAACATATTAGTAAAGAGTAAATATTGAATCTAAGACAAAACTCATGGCTTCATCTTTCACTGTACACAGAATAAGATTTAAAGGAGGATTTAGATTTCCAAGCCTTCTAATTAAGTAGTGATAATCAGGCTTTCTGCTGAGGGTCACTTCCTGAGAGTAATTTGAGTTATTAAAATGCATGTTTTTATTTGTTCTGCTTTGCGAGCTAAAACTGATCCCTTTTAATATAGCAGCTAATATGCAAATTGGTGTTTCATTATATTATGCAATTTATGGCAATCTTCTCTAATTTACTAAAAGGGCAGGAGACTGACCTTGTCATTCAACTTTTTTTCCCTCCCAGTAAGCTAATCTAATTATATGGATCTTCTTATGAAACTTAGAAAGTGTGCAGCACAGTAAAGAATGTGACAAATTTGCCTTACGCTTAGCTCTTTGTTTCGTCAGGGCGGCCTTCAGTTTGGGTCGAGGGCAGGTCATACCAATGGTGGTGGCAATATTTTGTTATATCTATAGCATGGTGGGATGTAAAGTCCCAATAGGATATGTTTTCAGAATAGTTTATTTTATTTTACTTATATAATATATTTTCATGCCATCTTTCCACCCAATTTGGTTGTGATTTTTTGATATGTTTATGGCACCAAACATGGAAAGAACATCTATAATGGATTCATTAACAGTTATGTGAATGAACTGCTTGGTTCAGTCTTTTAAAAATAATTGTTGAAGGCATTAGAATAATAGAATCACAGAATCATAGAATTGGAAGGGGCCTCCAGGGTCATCTAGTCCAACCCCCTGCACAATGCAGGAAACTCACAAATACCTCCCCCTAAATTAAAGGCCATTGTTAAGGATCATTGTTTCTATGCTACATATTTTTGCCTCTTACATGAATGTTATTTATTTATTCAGTTGCTTTTTATGGTCCATCTTAAAGAAGAATAACTTAGAGAATTTCATATATATAATTCATGACTCACTCAAAATTTGTAAGACAGAGGTGAGTTGGGGTGTGTGTGATGCAGGGCCTTCAGTCAACCCAGCCAGGGATGGGACATGGGAGTGGCAGGGGCCAGCCAGTGAAGACAACAAGCTTGCCTCTTCCTTCCTTCCTTCCTTCCTTCCTTCCTTCCTTCCTTCCTTCCTTCCTTCCTTCCTTCCTTCCTTCCTTCCTTCCTTCCTTCGTTGGGCACAGGAAGCAGCTGGAGGTGGACAGGCAAGTATGTCATCCTGGAGTACAGCCCTTGCATTATGGCCTGGAGCAGAGCAAGCCTGGTGCAGCATCTTCCATAGATGGTTTGGGTGCTTCCCTTCCTGCAATCCCAGCTGGTCCTTCCTTCCCTTCATGGCCATGGCACCGGGCAAGCAAGCCTGGGGAGGGCCATCCAGTGCTGCCCTGGAGGCAACAGGCTTCTTGCACCCTACCCTGGCCTCAGCTCTTCATGAGCAAGCCTGGGTAGAATCGTGCAGTGCCACTGTCCTCAGCTCTGACTTGTATGGTAGTCCTGCAAGAGTAAGTCCCATTGAACTCATTGCATTACTAAATAAGTATAGAACTGGTCTGCCAGTTCCTTTTGCTCAGTTATCCTTTTGTCTTTTGCCCAGTTACACTCCCCCCCTTAGGAGTAGCTCATCCAACCACAGCCTGAGTAAGTGGGGTATGGCAGGAGCATTGCAAAGTACTCGTCCTGCTCCTCCCTCCAAGTTCTTGAGCATTGGAAAAACAGCTGCCACTGCAAAGCAGGAAGACAGCGGAGAACGCAGGGCTTTCCCTGCCCATCTCCCCCATAACCACTGCACTCTGTCTGCTGTCTCACAAGAAAGAGGCTCTATCCCCTCTCCTCTCTTTCTCATTTTTTTTGGTGCTGATATCTGACAGAGTCAATCACCCAAGCGGCCAGGCAGAAGCAGGGGAGGAGAGGCAGCAAAGGCAGCTCCGGTTCCTGGTTACTTTCCTTCTTACTCATTTCTGGGAGGTGGGGAAGGGCACACCTCATGATGGAAGAGGCAGCCACTCATTTGCCAAACACAGGGCAAAGAGAGAAGCCATGGAGTGAGTACCCCTCTTCTCAAGTTACTTTCAGCACCAAGAAAACTGTCAATTCAACACACTGGACATCTTAAGAACAACTTTTCCCCACCTCTGTCCAGCTCTCCCTTCCAAGTTTCCTCCTTCCCATCTCATGTTCCTACTCCTGCACATCCCCTAATGTGATTTATGCCATCACATGTCAGCAATGCCCTTCCACTCTCTACATTGGACAAACAGGCCAGCCCCTTCGACAAAGAATTAATGGACATAAGCATGATATCAGAAACTACAACATTAAAAAAACAGCGGGGGAACATTTTAACCTTCCAGAACATTCAGTTGCTCACCTGAAAGTAACAGTTATTTTACAAAGGAATTTCAAAAGGGAGATTAGAAAGAGAAACTGCTGAACCGCAACTGATAACGAAGCTCAAGACAATGCATCCACCTGGACTGAATTGAGAGTTAGGTTTTGTGTCTTATTACAAGTGCTGATTTCTCCGTGCTTCCTACCTCCCTGCATATCACACCTAATCCAATCACATCTTCTGTTGTCATTTGTCTGCTAATGTCATTTGACATCTGAATCACTCCACTTTCCAATATGTAAGACAGACTGACATTCTAGCTGTATCTGAAGAAGTGAGCAGAGACTCATGAACACTAATAATCTACCACAATTTTGCTCAGCCTTTAAGGTACTCCTGGACTCTGCCTCTTTTCTACTGCTATAGACATACCAACATGGCTAGCCATCTTGATCTATTTCTAAGGAAACTCACTGGGTGACCTTGGGCCCATCACATAATCTTAGCCTAGCGTGCCCCACAGGGTTATTGAGAGGATAAAATGGAGGATATGAGAATGGTGTAAGCTGCCTCTTTGTGGAGGAAGGCAGGGTATAAATGAAATAAATAATAAATATGGAAAAGAGGTAAAAGGAAGTTTGCTTGGTGAATGGGAAGAGAAGGAAGCAAGGAAAAATATGGGAGCTGCCAGGAGGAAGGAAAGAAGAAACAGTGTGGGGGAGGGTGATATAGGGGAAAGTGAGGTGATTCTTTACAGGTATCCCAATTGTAATACTCTTTAAGTGTATGTTTAGTAAAAACATGCACATGTGGGAAATGGAATCTCTGTTTTTCCCATGCCTTAGTGTGCACTTACCATGTCAATTTGAGAATGGGAAGTTTTTCTAATGTCTCCAGAGTCCAGACCCCACCTTGTTTTTCTCTGGGTGTGGCATGAATCTATGGTAAGCATATAAATATGAGAAGATTGTAAAAATCTCTTCTATGGGGCCCTTTCATGAGTAGATGCTCTTAGGGTTGCCAATCCCCAGTTGGAGGCAGGGGATCCCCTAGTTTGGAGGGCCTCCCCCTGCTTCAGGATTATCAGAAAGAGTGGGGGGGGGAGGGAAATGTCTGCTGGGCACTCCATTATATCCTATGGAGACTGAGTCCCATAGGGTATAATAGAGAATTGATCTGTGGGTATCTTGGACTCGGGGGCAGGGCTGTATTTTGAGACAGAAGCACCATATTTTCAGCATAGCATCTGGTGCCTCTCCTCAAAACACCCCCCCCCCCCAGTTTAGAAAAGATTGGACCAGGGGGTCCAATTCTATGAGCCCCAAAAGAAGGTGCCCCTATCCATTATTTCCAAATGGAGGAAAGGCATTTAAAAGCGTGTGGTCCCTTTAAATGTTATTTGCCAGAACTTCCTTCAGATTTCAATCATGCTTACCCCTGCTTCTGGCTCCATCCCCAAAGTCTCCTGGCTCGAACCCCAAACTCCCCAGATATTTCTTGAATCAGACCTGGCAACCCTAAATGAGGAAGGATTGTGCCCTTAAGAGTTTAAGGGTTTTATCCATATATTATTTTCTGTACTTTCCAAATCTCTTATCTTTGTATAGATTTATTAACTTTAGCACTTGCACATGTTTGCTGTAGAGTAACCAGAATTCAACAGTGTGAAAGCTTTGAGGAGAAAAAGGCATCTTTGCTTTCTCTTTTTCTGTTTCGTATTTTTTCCCCCTCAGCAATGATTCCTGGCACATTTATCATAATAAAAATCAAAGTGCAATATTCACAAGCTTCATAATACAGAATGTTAAACCTCTATAACTGTCAGAAAGAGGATGTTGGTGAAAGAAGAAAGTAGTATAAATAAACTTAAATAAAATGATGGGAGGAAAGAAGCGGTGATAGCAAGACTGAAGAACAAGCTGAAGAGGTTGTAGGGAAACTATCACAATTCTGTGATCATGCTGCTGTGTGAAAGTATGTCTGAAATACAAAATATTATTTCGAAAACACAAATGTGGCTGGTATCAACTGCTTCTAGAACATAGCCAGACACAAGCAGGTAGCTGTTCTCAGGTTTCAGCAACAAGAAAAGTCAGCAGGTATTCTTAGGGATGCCAGCCTCTGGGTTGGATTCCCTGGAATTACGGCTCATCTCCAGACAAAAGAGGCCAGTTCCCCTGGAGAAAATGGATGCTTTGGAGGGGAGACTCTATGGCATTGTAGCCCACTGAGGTCCCTATCCTCCCCAGGCTCCACTCTCAAATCCTTACCTGGAGCTAACAACCTAAGCCCCTCACCACCTGTCACTGGTTAGGAACCTGGCAATGCTAAGTATGCTATACTGGCCCCAGATTTAGTCAAGATACAGGGGAACCCACCAATACTTCCTCTAAGCTGTGGAATCTTGTGAGCAAAAATTCTTTGTGAGCTATTGTGAGCAACTGCATAAATTAGTTTGCTCTGGGGCCATTTTTTCTGAGCTAAGACAAAATGGCTAAAAAACTGTAAGCTAGCTCACACTAACTCAGCTTAGAGGAACACTGGTACCCACATAAACACTTGGACAGAAAGCTAGTGAAGTAAGTAGTTATAGCATTGAATTTTAAAAAGTAAAATTTCCAGATGGATAGCCGTATTATTCTCTTGCAATACAAGTGTTGTGGCACCTTAATTTTTTTTTTTTTTTAATTCCAGCATAAGCTGTAATGGACTACACCAAACTTTGTCAGTTGACAAAAGGTTCTGTTTGAAATAAAACCCTTTTTGTCTTTCAGACCCCAGGTGTATTTTTAAATAAGTATAAATGCAAGATGTCATAACTTTGTTGGAGCCTGAACATATGCTCTGGAAGGAAGCTGTGTTCTAAAAGTCTTAGTGTGAGCAACAAGGCTGAAGCATGGGAGGGGCTAGATTCTGGTTTGCTGGCTTAAACCCCATCCTAATGGAATTCAGAGCAAGAAATGTCTTCTATGCTTGATTTTAAATACCTTCTCCAGAATCTAAAGCATATCGAAACTTCCTAACTTTGCAACCTCCTCCAAAGAAGCAGCTGTCCAGGAACAGTATTTTAAAAAGAGAGATCTAATTATAATACCATCCTAAAATGCTAACCACCCATGAAAAGGGTGTCTCCTGTGCGTAAATGTTGCACATAAACAAGGAAAACATCTCTTCCAGTTTTTCTTTAGAAAATCAATAGACACAGACTCCAAGCAAACCTCCTTAACCCTCTCACCACACAAAGGGCTGCTCCGTTCTTAATCATATTGGATGTGAGATACAGCAAGAAAGTAGAAAAGTGATGGAACATTATTCTTAGGTTAAAAGGGAGGCAAAGAGGGCAGCAACAGCCAAAGGAAATATGGTAACCTAACAGTAAACCAAGATCAATCAGTATTAACAGTTCACTGACTTACATCTTTTTTTACTGTTAGGTGCAAACCCCGAATTGGGAGAAGGTTCAGTCTTCCCAAATTGATCTTTTTACATCAGACTCGACTTATAGGGTCTGGCTTAATTAGAAGTGAATCTTGTACTGGGTGGGCTTCAGCCCACCAGACTAGGAGTAGATACCTTTTTGGGCCTGGGTGCAACAACTACAAAAAAGGTTGGTATGCAAGCAAACAAAAGGCAGGAAAGTGGACGGGCTTGGCCAGACACACTGGAAAACAGCTGACCCCAGTGGTGGTGCTGAGGGATGTTAACTTTGGGGGTTTAGAGTTCTGGAATTTCAACTGATGTCTAGATTACAGATACTAGTTCCCCTGGGGGAAAAAAAGGCAGCTTTGGAAGATGGATTCTATGGCACCTCATCCATGCTGAGTTCCCTTCTCTTCCCAAAATCCACCTTCCCAGGTTCCACCCCAGAATCTCCATGAATTTCCCAACTAAGAGTTGGCAACCCTAACACTGTCCATGTCTTAGGGGCTATCTGAGACTTAGCCATCCATGAGCACAGTTGTCAGGTCTCCTGCTGGCAACCTGCCATTTCCACAACTGGGGTGTGGGAGAAAAATAAGAAAAATTATTGGCAACCCTCCCCCCCATTCCTGCTCTCTCATTTCCAGCGCATGAGTCTTCAGAGTAGTGATGGGTGTAAGTCATGCCTGTCTTGTTTTACTGTGCCACCAGACTGAGTGCACTGTCAGCACTCCAGGATGCTTGGATATAGAACTGGCCCTTCATGCTGCTCTTTGGTTACACATATGGAGAGATGCCTACATTCATCAATGCTTGCATGCATAATTCTAACTATGTTCCTGGGTATGTGAGATTCCTCCTATGCTTACCAAAATTTCCTGAATGAGGAGACCAGAAAAGCTTGATAATCTTTCTTTGCAGTGCCCAGTGAGAAGAGCAAAGGGATTCAGCATAAGGGATGACACAATGAGTCCCACATATAGAAAAAGGAGAATGTGCCTTAAAAAGCACTCAAGAATTGTCTCCGGTGTTCAGTTTCCATAAGAAATGTTGATGTGGAAAGGTCTGCTTAATTGTACAAGGTCTGAAAGTGCAATAGTATACGATCTGAAGTAGAAGAATAGCAGTTGGTTCATGAACCTTGGATTAGCACATCTGCTCTGGATTTTAAGTAGAGCTACATAACACGTAGGATCCACACAGCTCTTTTGCTTTCAAAAAAGAGAGGAGGGTGCCCTTTGACCACCAAAGAAACTATACTGTGTATAATGGAACCTGCATGGGCAAACGTCAAATGGGATGAGGCCTGTAATATGGAGGGGAATTGGCTGAGAATGGATCTAATTCATTATGTTTAGTTCTATGAAAATTTTAAAAGACGTTTTCTTTCTTTCACAAATACAGCATGGAGGGAGAGGGGCTATTTAACCCCTTCATCTCCCACCATTTTCCTGCTGAAAAATCTACAGCAATCCTCTTTTACCATTGTTGGGGAAAACTGATACACAAGAACATAAGAGCAGCCATACTGGATCAGGCAACTGGTCTAGCTAGTTCAGCATCATGTTCCCAACTGTGCAGTGTGTTCTAGATGTGACTGCCCCACTAGGACTTGTGTACATTACACTGGAAGTTTTATTCTCAAATTAACACAGAACCGAGCCTGACTTCTGGGTGTTGCTTGGAAGCTCTCTGGAAGCACCTGGTTGGCCACTGCTGGACTAGATGGACCACTGGCCTGACCCAGCAATCCTTCTCTTCTGGAAAACTAAGAAAAAGAACTAGATCACTATCTGTTGTTTTTCATCAAGAAGCCAGTGTATTAGCTTTAGGAAACACTTTTGAAAGTTTGATTGTGATGTATAATTTATGCAAGTGTTCTACTCATGAGTGACTTTACAGCCACTTTCCTCTGTAACTTATTTCCATTTACACTTTTGTCTTTTCCCAATAGTTTCTTTTTAAAAAATATTTCTTCATCTTTAATGATGCTACGTTCTCGGAATAATGATGTTACATTATTTTCTTTACACCAGGATCTTTGCTAAGGATATAGTTTCCAGACTGCAGGAGATAAAGATGAAATAGTACCAGTTTCTTTTTAGAAACAGTAGAGTTTCTTTTTTTCCCCTTTACATTTTTAGTGGCCATGTGCTCATGCGCTCTGTGGCAGTGATTTTTTTAATAAAAGAATATGTAAGCACCTAGAGCAGATTGGCAGATTCACACCCACCAATCTGCCTTGCTTGTGCGCTCCTGTGATCAGATGGCAGGAAATATGGGAAGGGTGTGGCAGAAGATTTTGCTACCACTTCTCTACTGGTAGCTATTTGATCCATCTCAGAGACAACGGAAGACAAGGTGAGTGCGAGAGGTGAACGGGTGCCTGTCTAACCTTGACTTTTAATCTGCCTGAGGGACATGCCTATGTTGGCTCAAACTGGCCATCTGAATCCAGCCTCCATGATGCAAATTATTCTCCAAATGCAGCTTTCAAGAAGAAACAAGCTGTGGTATATTAGAAATACTCCACCTAAGCCCCCCCCCCCCCAATATGTACACCATTTCTATTCTACTTGGTGCTTGATTTCCTCTGCTCCCCACCTTCTTCTTAACTGCTTTTGCTTCCTCTTTCTAAGATGGAATAGTCACACTGGTGATCTCAACCAATCAGGGATAAAGCATTGAACTCTACAGTGCCACAACACTGCATAGTCACTCATGATATTTGGCTTCATCATGATGTCACAGAGGCAAGCAATACAAGAAAGTTAAGATTTCAGAAAGAGTGGCAAAAAGCCAAATTAAGCTCTGTTTTTGGTGAACTATTCTACATAGTTCAGTACTATAACTGGCATATACCTGAATAACTCACAGTGTTGACTTTGACACCCAATGCAACCTTGCTGCTGTTCTTCATATTCACAACAGGGCCATTTCACACATTATTTGTTGCAGATTTAGGTTTGCTACCAAGTATACATCAGAAAATATCCAATAACTCAGTCATGCTTGATGCAAACATTTAAAAACACATTCACATTCTTAATTCCATACATAAAGTACCTTACATTATGCCTATACATGGAATTTGTGATGTAGATCTTGCCTTCTCTCATATTGTCTTTGCATCATCCTATTGCTTCTGCTGAGGTGGTCAGTTTTGACTGACCAGTACTAAGTGGAAGTGAATTTGGTCATATCCTTAGGACATAGGCATCTGTGGATAGCTATATGGATAGAAACATGGATTCTGTTGAGAGAGAGATAGATAGATAGAGAGAGAGAGATTATTTATTCATTTAGCCCATTTTTATCTGACACCTCCTCCTCCACAGATTCTTCTCTTCTCTTTCACAACAATCCTATGAGACAGGGTAGGCTGAGAGAGAATGAGTGGCCCAAGGTTACCCAGCAAACGTCACAGTAGAATAGGGATATGAACTTAGTTTTCACAGATCCTAGTCCAACACTACACTATGCTGTCTCTTTTATAAGATTTTTATAAAAGAATGTTTTATAAAAGAATGTATGTGTATCTATCCATGTATGCTTTTGTGGTTAATCTTATTTAAATGGCATATGTGAGACTGAACTTTTTTCCAGAAATGGGAGCTGGTTGCAATTATTCATGTAGTGAAAGACCGTTTTCAGAGACTCAGATCCACTCCCTGTTCTTATTATAATATCTTGGATTGACCTTTCAAGACTGGTCCAGAGGCTAAACTCTGATTAGTTGTGTTTCGTATTAGTCACATGTTAGGATTTTAGGAATTTGAACATGCCTAAAGAACACGTGTAAACTTCCTTGCCTCATGGTGCTTTAGTTAAGATATGCAATGGCTCACAATATTTTAAATGGTGTACCTTCTAAATTTATGCTAATTCTTTGCTTGTTATGTGGAAGCATTCTTGCTCTGTACCCATTGGTCCTAATTATCCAACATTACTATACGCTTCTTATTGTCGATAGTATGCTCCCTGTTTTCTGAAAGTTTCTTTCAGATAACTTTCCAGCTTATTCATCAGTAGGTAATAATGTTATAGCTCACGGACATTGTTCACACAGAGCTCTGTGGCTCCTATGGTTTTCTTCACAAAAATGACAAGGCGCAGCCCATCGCATCTCCTACTGTTTGCTCCGGTCAAATGATATTCCCCTCACAGCTCCCGCAGTAATCACGCCTACTAATCTTTCCTTCTCTCCTCGCTCACTCCTTGCCACTTAGGCTTGCTAGATCATTACTTCAGTTAAATCTCCTGCAGCCAACCCCACCGTTTGTAGGATTTAAACAAAGATTTTTAAAAATTATGCTGAGAATAAAATGCAGATAAACAGCAAACCCAAGGAGACAAATAAGTCGGATGCCTTGAAGATGAGCCAATATGCAAAACACCAAGTGACAAGCGTGGAAAGATGAGAGGAAGTAGAGCCCTGGAAGGAATCAACCATTTTGTGCCAGCAGCTACATGCAGGTCACACTTGACCCCTTCCATGACCTTCATCTTAGCTTCCGATGGTTGTTACTGCAATTTCCCCATCAAATTCTCTTCCTCAGCTGCAATTCTAGTGGTCTCCCCAGCCAGGAACAATATCTATCTGATGCATAGGTTGCAATTTCTGTCTGTTCTTCAGATTTATTTTTTATTACACAGGGCCAGGGACTTTTATTCCCTTTCTTCTCAACCTGCAAAATGGCTGATGGTATCTTCTAATCCAGGGTTTCCCAAACTTTTCTTTCCCGTGGCCTGGTTATTTTTACACTTCTCCTTCGTGGCCCAGCTCCTCTCTGCGCAACACAGAGATGGGGCAGGGCTAGCTTTGGCTTTTCTTGTGACCCGGTAGTGAGGCTTCCATGGCCCGGTATTGGGTCACGACCCTGCAAATGGGAAACACTGCTCTAATCTATAGTGAAAAGTGGCAGTAGAAGAAAAGGGGAATGGACACAGAAAAGGAAAGTTGGAAGAGCTGTGCCAGGTCAGGTGGGATGATAGTGTGTAGAGCTGAAAGGGGAGTAGGATGGAAAGGCATAGTTGGATCAGATTGCTGTGCCCAGGAATTATCCAGAGTAGCAGAAGCTGTAGTGAGATGTCATATTCTTAGGCTCCTCAACCAGGGGAACACAACCAGGAGCAAGACAGCCCAGTGACAGACAAACACTCTCCTGTACTCACTGTGGGGCTGCAAAGGCAGGGCTGGTCCAATACTCATTCCTATTGGGACAGATAATAATCATTTCAGGCTGCAGGATTCCACAGGAGGGAATGAGGCAATGCTGAAGGATTCTGTCAAGGCTTTCACTCATTAATGTTAGAGCACTCTGTAAGTACCTTATAGCTGGCTTTGTGCTGATACTATTGAGACAGCTAGGGTAGTACATTGTTTAGAGTGTTTGACTACACCTGGTTGAAACACCAGGTTCCAGTCTTGTCTATCATGAAATTCACCATGTGACCTTAGACCACTCTTTCTTTGTCAGCTGTTCTTTGTAACCTACCTCTTAGGGTGAAGGTGTGGAGAAATATGGCTGCCACTTTGAGCACCTTGGATAAATAAATTTCCTACACAAGCTCCTAGTGGTAAAAGCAGGAAAAAAAATCACTCATACAAAGGTTTCTAGTATCTCCCAAGGGTAAGATAAAAGAGGCCTCAGAAGAGGAAATGATGGGAGGGAGTTATGCAGATTTTCTGGGTCTCCAACAGGAGAAGTTTGGGAATAATAGATGTTTCAGTAGCAAGCAAGTTAGCTCCATCAATAATCTGGATGGGAGACCACATGTAAGTTTAGTTGCTCTGGTTATCAGAGTTATTTGCAAATTCAAGTTTACCCAAACTGTAAACAGTATCCCGAAGCAAAGGACTTTAAGAACCAGAATGCCTGACTAACTGACCAGTGAAAACTTGCTTTACTGAAACCAAGGCAGGCCCAATGGGTACGCCACTTCATCAGATTTAAAACACAAGATTTAAAAACAAAAACATAGTGGCTTTTATTTTGAGGCATGACATCATCCTCTAAAAAGATATTATAGCATTGGAAAAAGTGCAGAAAAGGGCAACTAGAATGATTAAAGGGTTGGAACACTTTCCCTATGAAGAAAAGTTAAAACGCTTGGGGCTCTTTAGCTTGGAGAAACGTCAACTGTGGAGTGACATGATAGAGGTTTACAAGATTATGCATGGGATAGAGAAGGTAGAGAAAGAAGTACTTTTCTCCCTTTCTCACAATACAAGAACTCATGGGCATTCAATGAAATTGCTGAGCAGTCGGGTTAGAACTGATAAAAGGAAGTACTTCTTCACTCAAAGGGTGATTAACATCTGGAACTCACTGCCACAGGAGGTTGCGGTGGCTACAAGCATAGACAGCTTCAAGAGGGGAATGGATCAGTGGCCACAGCTTATTGTTGGAACTCTTTGTCTGGGGCAGTGATGCTCTGTATTCTTGTGCTTGGGGGGCACAGTGGAAGGGCTTCTAGCCCCACTGGTGGACCTCTTGATGGCACTTAGTTTTTTTGGCCACTGTGTGACACAGAGGCCGTTTTCGCACTAGCGTTTACTCCGGCGTAGCACCCCATTTACCTCCGGATCTTTTCCTGGTTTTCCCACCTGTTGCTCCGGCGCTGCGGTTTGCTCCGGCGCTGCAGGGGTTTCACGCCGGAGTATCTAGATCCACCTCCTTCCGGAGTTTTTGAAAACCTCCGGATCCACACCGGATCCACTCCTCGGAGTTTGCTGTGGGAAATCCATCCACGCCGGATCGACTGCTTTGTGGGCGTCACCCTCTCCCTTTCCGTCCTCCCACCCCATCCACCCCCTTGGCCAATCATCAGCCTTTCGCGGCGCTTCCCCAAAGTGCCAGCACGGCCATTTTTTTTTTAAACTTCACAGTTTTGCGTAATAGCGATATTTCGAAATTAACAAATAGAAAAAAAAAACCCTCCTGGAATAGCCTCAATTGCCACTTCAATTGGTTTCGTTAGAATTTTTTTTATTATTATTGACTTTAGTTGCGTTATTTCGCTGTTGCGTTATCTCGATAATGCGAAAACGACCATTGTTGGGGGGGGGGGAATCTAGTGCCGGTGCGGGCCAAAGCGTTCATGTGTGCGGCAGGAGGGACGTGCCGGGCCAGGTGGAGGGCAGCCTCATGCGCGAAGGCGCAGCTGTCGGAGGAGGAGGACGCGGCTCGTGAGCTGCGACGGGCCCGGGCGAGGCTCTTGCTGCCTGCCGCTCTTTGTGGCTCGCATGGCCACCCGGGTGCTGAGCATGAGCGCCCGCCTGGGGCCAGAGGAGCCCGTCTTCGCCCAGCTCAAGCCAGTTCTGGGGGCCCGGGAGGCCGCGCTCTTCGGCGGCCCCGGGGAACTCAAGCCGCCGCCGCCTGGAGCCGGGGGAGGAGAGCGCCTGGGAAGGATGTGAGTGGAGATTCGCTCGCTCCGATGAGCTGACTCGCCACTACAGGAAGCACACCGGAGCCAAGCCTTTCCAGTGTGCTGTGTGCAATCGCAGCTTCTCTCGATCTGACCACTTGGCCCTGCACATGAAGAGACATCAGAACTAAGGCCCCGGGACTTCCTCCTCCATTTTATCTGGGAGTGCTTGCATGCACACATGCCCAGTTGCTGGGTGAAGTTGGGACGTCAAGCATGCAGCACCTCTTTGTGCATCTGCATGTTTGCAGTTTCCCACCAACTAGCGATGTGCATGTGCAGAAGCGGGTTTCTATGAATGTATGGCTGTGTCTAGCGTTGCGCGGAGGGGGACAAACGATACTGTACGTTCCAGGAAGATTGTTTTCTAATAAAGTTGTGCGTTCATGTGTGTGTGTTTTAAAAAGGGAATGCCTCCCTCAGCTGTGCCACCAGGATTTCTGGACCTGCACAAAATCGCCATGTATAAAATGGGAAGTTGGAGTCCTGCATTCTTCTCCCTGGCTACATTCCGCTCGGTTAGAAAATAGATGCGAGCTCGCTCTTCACACTTGCCACAGAAGGGGAAGGAGAGAATGGGGCGGGGGGGGGAGCTCTGGTAGCAGGAATCAGTCAGGTCCCCGTTGCAAGCGCCAGCCGGGGAGGGGAAAGAGAGCGGAGGAAATCCCAGCTTCGCCACCCGGGAGGGAGCGAGGCTGGGAAAGGAAGAAGCTGCCACACACACACACACACACACAAACCCCTCGATTTCTCTCTCTTCGTTATTGCGATATTTCGCAACTTCAGAATTTGGGGGGGGGGGAATCTAGTGCTAGGATTCTCCACTGTGAATGCTTCTGTTAATACATAAAGGGCTGTGGAGGATTCTACAGCTGCAGCCAATCCATAAGCAGCAGCAGCACACGTGATGCAGTTTGTCCACGAAAAGAAGGGGAGGGAACAGCTGTGCCTGCTCGATGTTACGTTAGTACGTTAGTACGTCATTACGCAACCAGACTTGCGCTTAAAAAAAAAATGATTGACAGGGCATCGAACTCAAGTCGATGCCAGTGGGAAAACGATTTGAGCCGGGGCTTCAGGGAAGGCGACTCCGCAAAGAGTCACTAGTGCGAAAACGAGAAAAATGATCCGGACATAATTGCGCCGCGGAATAAGAGGAGCAAACGCTAAGTGCGAAAACGACCAGAGTGTTGGACTGGATGGTCCATTGGTCTGATCCAACATGGCTTCTCTTATGTTCTTATCCACATAAAGAATGGGAGACTGATTTGAGAATTTAACAAGTCTCTGGTAAAATAAAAAGTTATGGATGACTGTGACACTGGCAAGATGCTTAAAAGGGAGAGAGGAAACTTAAAGTGGGAATAGCTACAGTCTTATGTCTGGGGAAAGGTGATGGATATTCTGGGCCAAGATGTCTCTGTTCCATACAAGGCAATATATGGCCTTGTCCAGACTTCATACAATGCTCCATACTGAGCATGATATAGAGATCTGGTTGGATCAAATTTCCCAGCAGTGAATTACAAATGTCTGAGGCCACACTTGCTCATGAGAAGGCTCTGGAGTCTGTCGGCTTGTAACTAGCAGGTCAGTCATGACTTCTTCCATGTTGTTAAATCCATGGAGGAAGTTTGGAGTAGAAGTTATGGCAATGATACCAGTTTGACAGGAACATATATATGGAAATGTACCTTTGTTCACTGCCTTAACTCTTCCCCAACCCTGCCTAAGCTCTCTGCCTTGAATCCTCCTCCACCCTGCAAGCTGCCGCATACAACAGAACAAAGGTACATTTTCATATGGCTAAACAATTTGTACACACCAACTTTATGACATGTTGTGCAATAAACAACTTATTTGGCAAATCATGCAGAAAATATACTGCAAGACTTCTACTTTGAATGTCACTTAATTTCCTCCCTCCCCCCAATTTTGACTCTTCCAGGAAAACTCATCAATGGGAGGGGGGAGCTGTTTGCAGTGGTCTTTGCTCAGAATATATGTATATTACCTTCACCTACTGTGGCATATCTGCAGCCATGCTTGTTATCTAGTTCTAGCCTCCCATTAACTGAATCCCTGGTGGAAAGCCGTTTCCCTACATTATATTGTAATGCTCTTGTTAATGATAAATTGATGAAGAGCTGCTTTTTTAGATTAAGTGAGTGGTCCTTTGATAATGGGGTTGGAATCAGGCCAGGGGTTTTATACTACTTTGCCTGAAGGGTGAGAACCAACTAAAATATTCCTTTCTTGTATTCTGTTAGAAAGTGAGGCAGTCAAAGAATTTCATCCCCCCTCCCCCATTTTAACAGAGCCATTTCAAACCTGGTTTACGCAGCTGGTATTTTTAGATGCTGTCTTTATCCTATCCTGTATTTCTAATAAATTATTAACAGAAGGTGTTTCTCATTTAATTAGCAAACTCGGCACCTTTTAAATGAAATCGCTCTAGTAAGATGTCTGAACCGCTTGGTTTTGTTACAAATGTCAAAAGATCTTTATCTATATATATATAAATCTCCAAGTTATGAGCAGTTGGAATTATTTTCCTGTTTATGTCCGATGTTTGCTAAACATACTATAACTCCATTACTCCAAAACATGTCAGAACATTTGCAATTAGGAATACATGTATAACTGTTACTTAGTTTTGTGCAGGTGGATGCATCTTTGCACTTAGCAATGTATGCACCTTAAACCAAAGATGCAGTCTTTGGAACAAACACATTTTATAGTAGTGTCTGCATGCTGGCAAAAACAGAAATCATACCATACATGCAAAGTACTCATAGACACAGCTATTAGCATTGGTCCTGTTAGCAATGTTATCTACCTCTATTTCCCCCAATATAGCAAACTAGACTTGAAAGACTCATTATAGAATAAACTTTCTGCCTTAATTCTTCCCTCACCTTGCAGGCTGCCCTATAGAAAAGAATCCCAGTTTGATTTTCATACATATCTGAAAAAGTGAGTGGTGACTTATGAATGATATTAGTCTCTGTAATGTATGCGGACTCAAGTGAGAACTGAATGTGTGTTCCTGCTGGGTTCATGGGAGCCAGACAGCCAGAGCTTGGGGACTTGGGAACAATGGGCAGCAGGATCCAAAACCTTGCTGTCCTGCTCCAATCATGGGCTCCCTACTGGTTTGAATGGACCAATAAAACACTTGCACAGGAACATGGGTGTGTATATAGTTGGACCTGTGGGCCCAGTCTTCAGTTTTATGCTTAGCCTTACTATGTAATCAATAAAGAGCTGATGTTTCACTACCACCTCGCCTCATTGATCTATAGAACCCACCTCTAAGGTGCCATGCCAATGGCCTTTGTTTTATTTATTATCAGATTTCCAGTGCACCAGAAAATAACACAATCCAGTTTTCTATTTATTTATTCAGATTACCTCTAATCTGCCTCTGTACGCTACAGAGTGCTGGGGAAGGAATCTTGGGTTTGATTTCTCCCTCGTTAAAAATAAAAATTATAACACTCTATGTGGGGAAGCTTAAAATGTCTCTTCTTGATGTATTCATTTGTTGCACACAGGATTTTTTTTTTAAAAAAGTGGGACTAACCCAAGCAAAAATTACCAGAACGTTGCCTAAAAGGCATACAATCTGGATTTTGGTAATGAAGAAAAACAGATGGAGGGGACAGAGATGTAATAGTATAATACTAAGGAGAGTTACACCCTTCTAAGTAGGGTTGCCATGTCTCCCCATGCCACTGGGGGTAGGGTTTCTACCTCCAGGTTGGGAAACTCTAGAGATTTGGGGATGGATACTGGGGAGGACAGGAATCTCAGTGGGGTACAATACCACAGAGTCTACCCTCCAAAGCATCCATCTTCTCCAGGAGAACTGATCTGTGTATTCTGGAGATGACCTGTAATTCCAGAGGATCTCCTCCACCTGGAGGCTGGCATCTCTGTTTCTAAGCCTGTTTTGTTGAGTGGGTTTAGAAGGGTATAACTATGTTTAGGTCTACATTGTACGTGTCATAAAGAAGAGACAGGAGGATTAGAAAAAGAAACAATGCAGTTTAAACTCTGTTTCTACATAGAGACTTGAGGGTGAATCTCCTTTTCTCTGGTGGTCCCTGGTAGCGGGATGGTTCACAACTGCTGGGAGTAGGCTCCTCCTCCGGAAACAGGGTTGTTGATTGTTTGATCCGGCCTGGGGGAGGGGTCTGACCCTTGGAAACTCTCCAGTCTAAACGGCCCTGTTGAGAGACAGGACGTGTTCATTGTGTATCAGAGCACAGTGATCCGAAGAACGAGGTTTCCTTGAAGGAAAGTCTCTGCCACCTTGTTTCTCAGCCACAGCAGACGGCAGGCAGAGCACTTTAACTGCCAGCGTAGGGGTTTTTACCCAACAAAGGCAGCACACCTGAGGACTGCTGCGGATAGCGAAGCCTACCCTCCTGAGCCTGTTGAGGCAGGGAAAAGCGATGAGTCCACCTTTGCGGTCCCACGCAGCACCTGAGAGCATAGTGCAGACGACCGCAGTCCAGCACGGCCGACAGTCCACCTCAGACAACGAGTCTACTTGAGAGGAGGTGGTAAGCTGGCTGAGGGAGAGCGGGAAAGCTCTTGGTGATGTGTAGGCTTCCCAATCCCCAGGATTCCCCGTTTTTACAAGCTTACCCCCACTCCCAGCCAGCTGACCAGTGGGGGAAGCCCCGTCCCCCACAGTCACCAAGTGGTTTTAGAGCTCCTGCAGGTCCGTTTTTAAAATATGTGCCTTTAAGGCTGAGCAGGAAGCAGGAAACAGGAAGGGCTTATGGCAAAGGGTCAGTAACAGTTTCGTTGGAGAACGGCCCCTCTCTTTGTTTTGCTTTCATTTTCAGATCAAGTAAAGTTCTGCAGCAACAAGACCCAGTAAACATTTGTGTGTGAGAGAGAGGGAAGGGGAGGGAATTCCCTGATTTGGAGGCCCTCCCCCCACTTTAGAAAGCGTGTGGGGGGGAGGGAAATGTCTACTGGGCACTCTATTATTCCCTATGAAGAATGATTCCCATAGGGAATAATGGGGAATTGATCCACTGGTATTGGGGGCTCTGGGGGGGCTATTTTTTGAGGTAGATGCACCAAATTTTTAGTTTAGCATCTAGTGCCTCTCCCCAAAATATCCCCCAAGTTTCAAAACGATTGAACCAGGGGGTCCAATTCTATGAGCCCCCCAAAATGGTGCCCCTATCCTTCATTATTTCCTATGGAAGAAAGGCATTTAAAAAGGTGTGTTGTCCCTTTAAATGTGATGGCCAGAACTCCCTTGGAGTTCAATTATGCTTGTTACACCCTTGTTTCTGCCTCCACCCCCAATCTCTCCTGGCTCCGCCCCCAAAGTCTCCTGACTTTGCCCCCAAAGTCCCCAGATATTTCTTGAATTGGACTTGGCAACCCTAGTGACGTGCGGACTTTTTTTTTTTTGCTTGGGACGAGGAAAGCCCACCCGATAGCTTACGGCCATTCCCCAGGACACCTTCTAGAACAGGGGGAGGGGGGAAGGCTTAGAACATGTTAGAGAATTTAGGAATATGCAGTTCTCTGAAGCTGCTGCTGAAGAATAGGAACGGGAAACACAGGAATTAGTAGACTAGAGACAAACTGTAGTTACAGTGAATATATTTACCAGTACTGTGTCCAATATTCAAAGTCGTTGCCAAGCCAGGGTCATTCACATTAATCAGTCCAAAACACAGCAGATAACAGAGAATAAACAGAGAATGATCCAATCACAATAACCAAGGTCAATACATAGTATTCGCTGCCAAACGGACAGTAAGCAATGCAGTACCCACAGTCCTTACCAGGCAGAAAGATCAACGTTTCTGACCTTCCTTTATACTAAAACCGATCATGCAATCTAACCAGAGATTGCATCAGCTGCTGAGTCAGCACAAAGCTTAATTACAGGTGATGTCATTCCACCTTACAACAGTAACAAGTTGCACCTGGTGCATGACTCAGCAATACACTTGCAGAAAGTACATCACTCGTATCTAAGATGGAGTCAGTTCACCCATTTTAGAACTGATTCCTAACAGAACATAGCAGGCCTTCTCCAACTCAGGTGCGGTTAGAGTGTGCCTGTTTTTTTTTCTTTTACTACGCAGGGGGAGGGGTCGCCATTTCAGGCATTTAGCCTGGTAACAGAGGCTTCTCTCTCCCCTTTCACTTTCGTTTCAGCCCTCTGCTGTAGCTGAGATGGCTGACGGACAGGGACAGACTTGTGAGAGAAGTGATTTCTCTATTCCAATATACTCAGGATCCACTTCCGAAAAAGAGCAAGAGGATTCTGAACTGGATTTAACTGGAGAGGATGCCAAGCTTAACTTGCTCATGTGGTTAAAAAGAGAATTGAGAAAGGAGTTTGCCCCTGCCCAAGGCTCTACTGTGCCTTCTCACCCTCAGAAAAGGAAGAGAAAATCAGATCTAGATATTGCCACAGCTCCTACAGACCCAAAGAAAGCAAAAGTGGGTATGAGCTTGGACTCTCCCTGTGATAGTTCTCAGGAGGAGGAGGAACCTGACTCTTCAGTAGACTCCTCTACGAAAGAGGAAGGGGAGTTCTCTGAGGAGGAGGAAGCTGCTCCTTCAGTGCAATCTAGGATCTTTCCAGTGGAATATTACTCTAAACTCCTCCCTAAGGTCCTTAGGGAACTGGACTTTACTGCCACACCCAGAGAGAAGGCAGAATTAGACCCTGCCCTGCCCGCAGGCTCAGGGAAGATGATGCCTAAGGTGGGGGTTTCTCAGACAGGGGTACCTTTACCCGCCCCCTTTTTTAGTCTTATTAAAGCAGAGTGGGAACACCCAGCTAAGCCAAAATCTAACCCACATCTGTTCTCAAAATTGTATGGGCTGATTCCACAGGCTACTAAACAGCTGAAAATGCCAGTAGTGGATGATCCTGTAAATAGTTTATTGTCCACATCGGTGCTTCCCATGGATGTGGATGGGCTACCCAAGGATGCCTGTGATAGACAGATGTAACAGGCATTACGAAAGGACTTTGAAGCCTCGGCCTGGTCCATCCGGGCATCTTCAGCGGGGTTGCTATTTGTGCGTGCAGTATATACTTGGGTGTCCAATTTAGAACCTGTACCTCTGACTCAGGGTCAAGGGGGTGTACTCCATCTTATTCTTGGTGCCAAAGAAGAATGGCGATCTCTGAGCCATTCTAGATTTGAAGTGGGCAAATCAATTTGTGAGAACGAAAAAGTTTCGGATGGAGACATTGTGTTCCATTCTATTGGCAGTCCAAGAACAAAAATACCTGACGTCCATCAATCTGTCCGAGGCGTATTTTCATGTCCCCATTCGACCAAGTCACAGACGGTTCCTCAGGTTTGCATACGACAGCAAGCACTTCCAGTACCAGGCTTTGCTATTTGGGCTCAAGTCTTCCCCGCGAGTGTTTACAAAGATCATGGTGGCATTGGTGGCTCATTTACGGATGGGGGGCATGGCTCTTCATTTGTACCTGGACGATTTCTTGGTCAGGGCCCCATTCTTCCAGCAGAGTCTGGAGGACACCAGTCGGACTATCCTTTCCTAGCAGAAACAACAAGGGAAACACAGGACCACGGTTTCGTGGTCAACAGAACAAAGAGCAACCTTACTCCAGTGCAAGAGATAGTGCATATGGGTGTTCTGATCAATACTCAGAGGCACAAAGTTTTTCTGTCGGCAGTAAGACAGGTGAACCTCAGATCCTTGTTGGAGGAAGTATTGGCCTTGAATCAAGTGCCTGTGATGACTCTAGCAAAGCTTTTAGGGGTTTTGGTGTCGTGCCAGGATGTGCTGTCTTGGGCGCGTTTCCACCTACGGCCCTTACAATGCTTTCTGATCCCTTATCAGCATGTCATAGCCCACAAGCTGCACAAGCTAGTGTTTCTTCCAACGGAGCTGCGGACACAACTTCAGTGGTGGCTGGAACCATCCCATTTTCAGCAAGGAGTGTCGATGAAGGAGCCGCAGAGGATGGTGGTGACTACAGACTCCAGCCTGTCCAGCTGGGGAGCACATTCTCAAGGGGTGATGACTCAAGGTCAGTGGTCCTTGATGGAGTCCTGACAAAGCATCCATCTGCTGGAGCTGAGAGCTATTCGCCTGGGATTATTACATTTTCAGAAGATGCTGCAGGTGCGTCACGTGTTAGTGAAGACGGACAATGTGACAACCAAAGCTTATGTCAACCGGCAAGATGGGACCAGAATCAGGAAACTTTGCAGCGAGGCCGACAGCTTGCAGAGAAGTATCTTCTGTCCATAAGGGCGATTCATGTGGCTGGGAAAGACAACGGGCTGGCTGATTGGCTTAGCAGACAGAGGCTGGATCAGATGGAATGGTCGCTGGACATGGCAGTGTTCCAGTCTCTTCAGTGCAGATATGGCAGAGTGACTGTGGATTTATTTGCGACCGCAAACAATGGTCAAGTGCGACGGTTTTTTGCCAAACAGAAGGACAATCAGGCAGAGGGCATAGATGCTCTCAACTGCGACTGGCCGGATGGTCTTCTGTACGCCTTCCTGCCACTGCAGCTGATTCCCTGGTTGATTCACAAGATTCTTCAGCAAACAGTGAAACTGGTCCTAGTTGCTCCCTTCTGGCCAAGACGGGGGTGGTTTCAAGACCTCATGCAACTGTTGACGGAGGAGCCTTGGTGTCTTCCAGCCTCCGGGACTTTGCTGAGACAGCTTGCCATCCTCAGCCGGGCATGTTACAGCTAACTGCGTGGAGGTTGAGTGGTCGCAGTTAGTTAAGTTGGGGTTTGACAATTCTGTGATTGACGCTATGTTGGCATCCAGAAAACGTTCTACCACTCGGGTTTATAATAACACTTGGCATGTCTTTTCCAGCTGGTGTGTGGAAAGGGGTTGGGATCCCTTAAAGTTGCCCGTTCAGAAGCTGCTTCTGTTCTTGCAAGAGGGCCTAGATAAATGGTTGTCTACTAATACCCTTCATCGGCAGGTGGCAGCTATTTCTGCTGTTCGTGGAGCTAAAAAAGGGGGTTCCTTGACATTGCATCCACATGTCAAATGCTTTTTGAGGGGGGTGGCTCTGTTGAATCCCCCTACTGCACATAGGTTTCCTACATGGAAGTCAAATGTGGTGTTGAAGGCTTTGTGTCATGCACCTTTTGAGCTCATGGCTAGTTGTAGCCTAAAGGATCTTACCCTTAAAACGCTATTTTTAGTTGGGATTACCTCTGCCCGGAGAGTATCTGAGTTGCAGGCCTTGTCCATGGATAAAAATCTTTGTATCTTTCATGAGGACAGGGTAGTGTTGAGACCTGATCCAACATTTATTCCTAAAGTGAATTCAGTTTTTCACCGGTCTCAGGAGTTGGTATTACCCTCATTTTGTCCCAATTCCAAACACGAGAAGGAAAAGGAGTGGCATCGGTTAGACGTTAAACGTGCCTTGAGTTTTTTATATAAAACAGAACAAAGGACTTTAGGAGGTCAGAGTCCTTGTTTATTTCCTTTAGTTCTCCCTCTCTGGGAAAACCAGTAACTCTGAGCAGGTGGTTGGGGCAATGTATTTATGCAGCATACACAGCAAAAGGGTTAGAGCCTCCAGGAGGGATTACGGCTCATTCCTTATGCCAGCAGTATACAGGTCCTTCTCGTTCCTGGAAGGCATTTGTAGGGCGGCCACCTGGAGTTCTGCTCATTCGTTCACCAGGCATTATAAGGTGGATAGGTGGGTGTCAGCTGTAGCAGCTTTTGGCCGCAGGGTGCTACAACAGGTTATATCCTAAATGTAGTTGTTCCTGCCCGGGGTACATATTGCTTTTGTATGTCCCAGCAGTTGCGGACCATCCCTCTACCAAGGACCACCGGAGAATGGAAGATTGGAAGATTGGAAGAACGGAAGATTGGAAGCAAGCGCCGGGATCAGAGGGCAGAGGGAGCGATCCTGGCACTTGCTTTAAGCATCAGAGCTGGAGCCAGGCAGACAGGCACGGAGGAAGCATGCTGCCCCCTCCACAGCCGGCGCTCGCAAAGCGCTGGGTTTACAGTGGGGGCAGCGTGGAGCGATCCCAGTGCTTGCTGGAAGCAGAGCTGGAGCCAGGCAGGCAGGCGCGGGGGAAACGCCAGGATCGGAGGCGGAGGCAGTGGATCCCCCCCCCCCGGAGGAAGGTACGTCCTATCGTCCCTTCGCTCCATAAGATGCACACACTCCCCCCCACTTTTTTTGGGGGGGGGAAGTGCGTCTTATGGTCCGAAAAATACGGTATTTGAAAAGCAAATACAGGAATCATTTTGTAGAAAAAGACGTGCCAGAGCTCATTAACACAACTCATCTGCATAACTCCTTTGCATATGTCTCACACCCAGGGGTCATTTTGTAGGAAAAAAGGTGGTGGAGCTCATCCAGGGATTGTTATGAAGCTGCACCTACTATTCAATGGACAAGGTGGGAAGGAGGAGGTGGAAATGTCAGAAAGTTTCAGGAGCTGTGCTCCTGTGAGTTCCCACTGAATCCGAGGCCTGCTCACATCCCTGACATCACCTGAAGGTGTACTAAATTATATCAGCTCAGCGTCTACCTTAAAACGCTTCTTGAATTATAATTGTCATAATAAAACCTTACTCCCATCATACTTTTTAAACGACTTTCTCCTATGTGGCCACAGTGGCATGATGAAGATTTCAGTCTGTCTGCTTTATATGTTTTGATTTTTTTGCTATTTTTTGTGGGGGGGAAATATTAGAAAGTCTGTCAAATCTTAGAATTCAGCAAAATTCTCACAGGGGGTTTGAACAATGGAGCCAAGAAGCAAGTATCGGGATGGGGGGGGTGGGTTAAGAAAGAAATAACACAATAACATTTAGAAGTTCCGAAGCTCTGTTCCTGTGAGCTCCTTCTCAAAATGAGGCCTGAACAGATACTACAGTAAGTCTAGCCACCCAAACATTATTAATCTTTTAAGAAGACACATAATAAAACTCTTGGTCCTTGGAAATCGCTCAGCCCTTTTCACTTATGTAATAAATTTGTTTGGGCAGGACTATCAATCTGGGATTGCAATCACACACACTAAATAATGCACTTTCAATCCACTTTCAATGCACTTTCCAACTGGATTTTGCCAGTTCATACCATAAAATACAGTTGGAAAGTGCATTGAAAGTGGACTGAAAGTGCATTATTTAGTGTGTTTGATTGCAGCCAAGAACTAAAAGAGCATTTAACTTGGGGTAGGTACACAGATATATTTAGCATCTTATTAAATAGCACAATCTGGAAAACAATTCAAGATATTATTTGGTGGCACTTGTAAGTAAGTGGAATAGTTGTACACCTTAAAATGAGTATTTTCTGTTGGCTATACCCACTTACTGAGCCCCGTAGTGCAGAGTTGTAAAACTGCAGTCGGAGCCCTCTGCTCACGACCTGAGTTCGATCCCAGCGGAAGCTGGTTCAGGTAGCTGGCTCCAGGTTGACTCAGCCGTCCATCCTTCCAAGGTCAGTAAAACGAGTACCCAGCTTGCTGGGGGGGGGGGGGAAGTGTAGATGGCTGGGGAAGGCAACAGCAAACCACCTCGTAAAAAGTCTGCCGTGAAAACGTTGTGAAAGCAACGTCACCCCAGAATCGAGAAGAATTGGTGCTTGCACAGGGGACTACCTTTACCTTTTTTTAAATACCCATTTACCTCTTAGCTCTTCCTGTGGGCACAGGGCCTCCACACTGTGACTCCCACTGGGTCATACTCCTTGACCCCATTGGACTGGGCTCTGGATGGCTGGGCCCTTTGCTGAGCTTCATTCTAGGCTGGACCCTTTGTCAATGGTATATCTTCCAAAAGTTGATAGGCCTACTCCAAAGTTGTAGTGGAGATGCACATTAAGGAAAAAGATGAGCATTTATAGAAAATAAGGCAGTTTAGCTGGAAATTATGACTTTCCTACACCAAATTTATGAAAATAACTGCCATTATAATAGGGAGGGCTCAAAAATATAAATATTAGACTTAGGTCTTGCAAAGAGCTGGACCCCAAAGACCTATGAGACACATTCCTAGAACTGATATTTGTTTCAATCCACAAAAAAAAAAAAGAAAAGAAATGGGGAGGAGTGCTTGTTAAAGATACGTTTCTTTCAAGTTATAGGGAGAGAGATGTCAACTGTTTACCATAAATATATCTCTACATTTGAATATATAAATGATACTGTTACTTTACCTTGAGTAAGTTTCTCACTGACAGGTATGTTCAGGGAACATCTTTCACGAAAACTGAAATGTTGATATAAATATCTGAAGAAAAATACTAATCACAGAATACATTGAACAGACTTACTGATCTTGTATACCTGGAAAAAGATTTTCAAACAGACTTTGTCAGCTCAGCCTTGGCATTCCTTGTCAAACAAAAGCATGCCTAAAGACACATTTCAAAAGCAGACAATGCAGCACTTGCTAACCTCGAGAAAATCGAAAAGGATCAGGGAGCTGGAGAACAAACAGAATAGGTAAGCAATGAGAAATGGAACACAGTTCTAAAGGGCTGTTTCAGGGAGCCAAAGATGTTTAAAGAAACCTGCATCAATAATTAAACATGAGTAAGTAAAATTCCAGTATACTTTTTGCTGGTATTGTCTTAAGATTTGTAATAGAGAAATGAAATTATTGATTCTGTATCAGCAAGGTAAAAGAAGAAACCGTCTCATTAAATCTTAGCCACTGCTGAAAGGTTGTGTGTGTGGGGGAATAGTGGAAGAGTATTTTTCGCTCCAAAATGTAAGCCTAGAATGTTAAACTTTTGCTGTGCAGAAGGTCCTCACCTTCCAAATCCAAATGTCTCTCTTGGTTGAAAATTCGGGTCAGGGAGCTGTTAACAGAATTGACAGCAGCAATCTGATTAAAAGTAAAATGCTCTCATAAGAAAAGGGAGTCCTTTTTTCACAATCATGTCACATTTGTGCCACTCATGCTGCTGACGTCGTGTCACACCCTACTGTGATTTGATGCCAGATAACACAACATGACATAACTTACAGTTCATTGCTACCCACTTTACATTCAGGTAGGGGTATTTTTTCCCCTTTGTGCTAATTCCTTATTCTGTGTGCTCCACTTAGAGGCCATGGTTAATTGGTATGGCACTCAACACTTGAGTTCTGGATCTAAATACATTTTTCATAACCCCTTATGATTGAAAATAGGGGTCATCCAAGATAACTTTTACACCTTGCTCATCTAAAGAAAGGTGCCAATAGTAATTGGAGAGTTGAAAGAGAGAAATGAAAGAAGGTCATGAAGAAAAGATTCTAAAATCAGAGCACCATTTGATTCTTGCTTCATTCTCAAACTGAAGCCAGTACAAACTCTTATGCAATTCAAATGACTATACCTTGAACATAAATAAGAATAATGATACAATTTATGTAAAATTTAAATTTGTAGATTTGTATTTGTAGACAAGTCACGGTTTTATAGACAAATGATGATTGGAATTACAGCCAAATGACAAGTAATAAATATTGGGTTGAATCCAAAGATCATTGTTCAAAGGAGGGCTGATGTACCTCAGTTACCTCTTCCCACCCACCCCATATGAGAATATTGCCATGCCATTTCTGGGAGACGGGGTGCTCAGGGGAAGGGTGGGATGCAGTGGGAGATTTGCAGGGGGATGGGGGAGTCAGTGAAAAAAATCACCCCCTAAGGTGAAAGATGACTTTTGGATTAAAATTATTATCAACTTAGACAAGATATATGACATTTTACAGAGATTCCTATTTTATTTTTTATTGTTTATATAAGTTATTTATTTCCTGCACCTTAACAAAAAGGCCAGTTTCTAATCACCAAAACTAGCTGGGGAATATATAACAAAATCAAACTCAAGATAATTCTGACAGAACAGATGAAGCAGCAATGGCAAATAGTAGTAAAGGACAATTGCAATAGTAAAGAACAATAAAAGAAGTAAATAGCAGTAGTAAAGAACAATGGTATACAAAACAGAGTAAACTGAAAAAGAATAGCAGCAACAGGTACACAACACTACAAAGAAAAAGCATCACATAACTAATTATCTGAGACTCTCTGGGCCAGGGGTCCCCATCCCCCGGTTCACAGACTGGTACCAGTCCATGGCCTGTTAGCAACCAGGCCACGAAGTGAGGCAGAGGCCTTTGTCTGCTCCTCATTTAAAGACCTCCATGGGGCAGGGATTGGGTGTGGGCATGGGGGCAGCCTGGGGCAGCCAAACCCCTAGGACCCCTATCCCCACCATTCTGTGGAAAAATTGTCTTCCACAAAACTGGTCCCTGCTGCCAAAAAGGTTGGGAGCCACTGTTCTAGGCAAACAGAAAGGTCTAAACTTGGTGCCCAAAATTCATTAGCTTTGGTGCCAGGATTACAGGGAAAACATTTCTTTTCCTGGAAAAGAAGAGATGCCCATAGCCTAAGGAGTTTACAATCCAAATTGCCACAGAAATCAAAACAGAGGAAGGGAACAAAGGTAAAATAAAACCAACATACAAAGGACAAGAGGAAGAAGAAATGGTAACAATGGGACTCTCTTTGGCTTCATGTCAGCTGGGGATGAGGGCAGGTAAGAATGCTCCTAAACCTGGGAGATGCAATATATAGGTGGGGTTTTTTCGGTGTGTGTGTTGTAGACATTTCCCCACATGGGTATTCAGTTTCAGACAAAAAATCATGCTATTAATGTTTGTTCGCCCTGACATGAATGACCCAGGCTAGCCAAGCTCATAAAATCTCAGCTGCTAAGTATGGTCAGCCCTGGTTACTATTTGGATGGAAGACCACCAAGGAAGTCCAGGGTTGCTATGCAGAGGCAGGCAGTAGCAAACCACTTCTCATCACTTCTTGCATTAATAACCTTGACAAGAGTTCTCAACCCCCAGGCCACAGACCAGTACCGGGCTGCGGCTTGTCCTTAATTGGGTTGCCCAAATTCGCCACTCCCCACAGCCCTGTACAGCCTCGCTGCCCCCCCCGCCCACAGTGCCTCCTTTCCCCCACCGTGGCACCTCCTCCCTCCGTTTCGACAATATTAAAACTGAGGAAGGGGCCATGAAGTGCCTTCTGGACTCTGTAAAGGCTGACCCCCCCCACGATCACCCAATCAGTGGGGAAACCACACAAAACCACAGCAGCAGTGAGCAGCAGCCGCTAAAAAAGCTGCACTGCCCTTGCCTCCTTCCCACTTCCTTCCCCCACCCAGGGGCCACAGAGTGTGTGTGAGGCTGGGTGGCCCTGTTAAGGAGGAGGCACGGGGGGGGAGGGCGGTGAGGCTTCATGGCGTTGGAGGAAAGGCCGAATTCATATCCTTACCCTGCCGGCTCTGGGGCCACGGTGGGCTGGCCGGCCCTGGGGCCAGTCCCTGGAGCCAAAAAGGTTGGGGACCACTGCTTCGGAGGTCATCATGAGCTGACAGTGACTTACAGCGCTTTCCACCATCAATTTTGTTCCAATTAGTTAAACAGATTCAATGTGAATACTTACTTTAACAGAACAAAGTTTGAGTCCAGTGGGACCTTTAATACCAACAAAGCTTTATTCATGGTACAATAAAACTTTGTTGGTCTCAAAGGTGCCACTGAACACAAACTTTGCTCTGCTGCTTCAGACCAACATGGCAATCACTTGAACTTACTTTTAAAATAGCATTAATTTTCATCATGTGCTAGGGCTAGCCAGCTAATATAACAAATCAGGACCAAGTTATCCCAGATTCAAGACTTCTCCCAGAAGCCCCTCATAAGTGGAGCACAGCAAATAGCAACAAAGCCTAACACTAAGGTTATTAAACAAATGTATACAGGTATCAAAATATACCTATATAAAATACCTATATAAAATCTATGGACTGATGTTTTTAAATCCTAATTTTTGCCCCTTCTTCATTTGTGAACCTATTTGCCACCTCAGTTTGTCCCAGAGCCTTCTCCTTGCTGAGCCTATATTTCAAGCTGTCAGTTCATCCACAGTACAGCCAGGCCTTTTTGGTAGCAGCTCCAGTGTTATGTAACATTGCCCCCCCCCCCATACAGAGGGCTCCTATGTTTTCGCCTTCCACAAGAAATATAAGTTTGTGCTTTTAAGGTGGGCATTCTACAGTTAATTTAATAAGAAGGAAAAGATTTTGAGGGACTTTAGATCAGAATTTTTTGTAAACCACCTTGAGCATCTGCGGTGGGTGGAAAAGATAGCATATAAATCGTTTAATAAATAAACTGGGAGACAGTAGATGATGAGGCTGATGATTAAAGGTTAAGAACTACTAAATCAGAGCTATGGTCCCAGTACACCCTCCTGATCGCCAAGACTGTACTAGCTTCTTAAGAAGAGATTGTTTCAAACTATGCTATTTTTTAATCTGGCCAGTCAATTTACAGCCTCATACATGTACCCTCTGATTTGTGCCCTCCTACCAACCAGCACACCTTCTTTGACTTCATAGGAGTCTTTTAGATTCATTTCCCTACTTTTTTTTAAATTGACATGATTCTTTTAAAAGTTCACTTCACGCTTCCAAAGAAGGTGCTAAAAGCTCTGGTGTTTGGGGGGACATAACTGTTCTATTCATTTATAGTGCTAAATTCACCTCTCCAAACAACTAATTAACCATAATTTACAATCAACTGTAGTACCCTGGTCTTGGTTAATATCCCAAGGAGCGTAATTGTACCCAAATGTTCCTACAACAAAGAATGTTACTTATTAATGGAACACCATCCAATTCACCCTCCCTCTCTTCCCTTTTCCTGTTCTCTGTAACAAAGCAGTTTCACTGCCATTGTTGGCAAAGATCCAGGCACTGAAGAGTTAAACCTATTTTAATGTGATAAAACCTGAGAAACCACAGCAATCAAACTATCATTCACTTTTCAGCTACTCCCTTCAGCCTTTCACATCTTTCTTGTGGTTAGTGCCTGAATAGAACAATTCCCGCCCCCCTCCTGCATTTAAGGTGCAAACAAGTGAAGGAAAAGAGGCAACAGAATTTATCTGAAGCTGCTGAGCCTTTGTTTTGGTTTCTCTTTGCCAGCATGCCAAACAGCAGAACAATCTGAAACACTATTTCCCACCCTGGTATTTATTTTTAAACCCTTTCATCATGGTATATGGATACTACATTTTGTGACGTTTTTTTTTTTTTTTTGCAGGAGGAAAGGGAATTATATAGTAGACTTTGTATCTAATATAGGTTTTTTAAAATACCACTAAACGAAATAATCGGATAATTGATTGTACCAAGATTTGTCCTCACCATTAATACAACATCCAAGTCAAATCAAGGGAAAAAATAGGGAACCTGGCAGTGGCTTTAATTAGCAATGGTTACTAGTCATTGTTCACTACTTACAGTTCAGAAAGAAAGCCATCATTAGGCTTTGTCCCCTTTGTAATGATTTTTTGTGTGAATGAGAGGTCACACATTTCTGAGTTTACCTCTGCACTAGCCTTGTAGTCTAGAATTGTCATGACTTGCTCTCTCAGATTTAATGGGAAAGCCAGATGTTGTTGGCACTGCTGGCAAACCCAGTGTTTTCCTTGTTGTCATCCTGGATTTTTTTTCCAGACCTGCTTTGTAATAATTTCTAAATACAAAATACAACATCAGGCTATCCAGTGTGGAGTCAAGGCATTAATGAAACTGTACAAGAGGACTTGGTTGAGCTCCAGTTAACTGTGACTTTCAACTGTTGCTTTTCACTGTATTCCCAGGGTTGTGGGTTTCATGTGGATGAACTGCCATGTAGTTCAGGAGGCTGCACTGTGGATGTGGCAAAGAGTGAAAAACAGGGCTTTTTTTGTAGCAGGAATTCCTTTGCATATTAATAATAATAATAATAATAATAATAATAATAATAATAATAATAATAATAATAATAATAAATTTTATTTATATCCCGCCCTCCTCACCTAGGCAGGCTCAGGGCGGCTAACGACATATTCAAATAAAAAGTTATACAGTAATTTTAAATCAGCAATTAAAAAGTTATACAGTAATTTTAAAATCAGCATTATCTTAAAAACCATTCCAATTTACATAATTTAACAGTAACAATGATGTTCCTGGCACCACATGCTTTTCTCAAAACCACATGCTCCTGATGTAGCCAGTCCTTCTAGAGTAGGAGGCCCTGTAAGCTCTTGGAGGATTGGCTAAATCAGGGATGTGTGCCTTAATATACAAAGGAGTTCTGCTACAAAAAAAGCCCTATTTGGTTGCTAGCTTTTCTGATAATGCACTAGATAAGAGACAGATACCTATACTCTTAGCATGATTGGCAAAGACGCTTTGAGGATATACAATACATTTATATTAGAGAATGGAGAGCCAAAAACGTTAAATGAGGTTCTTGTGGAGTTTAAGAAATATTGCACTCCTTGGAAAAATGTTATATTTGAGCACTATTGCTTTTGGACATACTGCTGGGAACAGGGTGTGTCCATGGAACAATTTATAATTGAACTTAAACTGAAGACTGTTAGCTGTGAATGGCTCGACTTCTGAGGAACTGATAAGAGACAAGTTGGTTTTCAGTGCTCCAGAAAGATTTAAAGAAATTTTTTTGAAAGAGACTGACCTTACCTTGAAAAAAAGCTGTTGAACTCTGCCAGCTTACTGAAATACTGGTGTCCCAATTATAAACAATGACAAACTCCTAAAAACAGATGTGTGAGGTATCTGCATTAGGCAAGCAATTTGAGGAGATTCCTTTGCAAGCAGTGAGACAGCAAAAGGCGCATTCCAAAGATGGATATGGTGTCATCAGAGAAAAAAACCTATTTATATTGTTGCACGATACATAGGTTTCAAAAATGCCCTGCCTTTGGCAAGATATAAGTGTGTGTGTGGGGGAATAATCACCTTGCTTAGTTATGTAAAACATCGAGGGGCAGTGGATATCAAAATGTTCAGAGTTCAAAAGCAGATGTGCATAACTTGTTTATAGGAGTGTTATCTTGCCACAGTGTTGGTAACAACCAAGTGGAAACATGTGGGTGGTATACTGATATAACCCTGAGAGGACTTAAGGTCAAGTTTAAGCTAGATACAGGTGCTGAGGCAAATATTTTGCCAGTCAACATATTTAATGCTCTTTCTGGACAGAAGGCATTATCTAGTAGTAATGCAGTTTTGATAGCTTATGCTGGGACATGGATAAGTACAATGGGTGCTATTGTTTTGACATGTTCAACACAACAAAGTGAAGTTGAATTAATGTTACGACTGTGATCCTCCCTGAGCCCGTATGGGAAAGGGTGGAATAGAAATCGACCAAATAAATAAATAAATATGTTACAGATGTTTGACCACTTTCATTGTTGGGGAGGGTGGCATGTGATACATTGAATTTAGTTCATAGAATAGATGTTGCACAGTTAGAGGAATTGACTTGTGAACAAATGGTTATGATGTATAGTTATGTCTTTGAAGGTTTAGGGGAGTTTGAAGGTTGTCAAACATATATATAGATCCAACAGTCCCCTCTGTGGTTCATGAACCTGGGGTTCATGGGTGCATGAAGGTGCCATTCACAATACTGGACAGATTGAAAGATATGTTGGTTCAATTAGAGGAAGCAGGAATGATATCTAGAGTGGTGTGCCCTACAGACTGGGTAAATAGTTTGATAACAGAAAAAAAAGGGAATCTGAGTATGTGCCTAGATCCTTGTGATTTAAACAAGGCAGTTCACAGACAGTACTATACCATTCCCACGGTGGAGGAAGTGCTGGCTCAGCTAACAGGAAAGAAAATTTTTATGATAGATGAAAAGGATGGGTACTGGCATGTGAAATTAGACAAGTCTTCAGCATTATTGTGTACATGCAACACCCATGGGGAAGATATTGTTTTAATCACTTGCCACTTGGCTTGGTGTCATCTAGTGATATGTTCCAGCAAAAAAATTATGAGACTTTTGGCCATATAGAAGGAATGTTTATGATTGCAGATGACATGATCATAGTGTCAAGAACTGTAGAGGAGCATGATTGAATTCTGCACCAGGTTATGGAAACAGCAAGAGCCAAAAACGTAAAATTTAACAAAGATAAGATACAATTTAAGGTGGATTCTGTGAAGTACATGGGGCATGTTGTGACTGCTGAAGGTATTACTATGTTGTTGTTGTTCAGTCGCACAGTCAAGTCTGACTCTTTGTGACCCCATGGACAGTCACGCCAGGCCCTCCCGTCTTCCACCATCCTCCGAAGTCTGCTCAAATTCGTGTTTGTTACATCAGTAACACTGTCCAGCCATCTCATCTTTTGCAGTCCCCTTCTTCTCTTGCCTTCTGTCTTTCCTAGCATCAGGATCTTCTCCAGGGAGTGCTCCCTTCTCATTTGGTGGCCAAAGTATTTGAGCTTCAGCTTCAGCATCTGACCTTCCAGTGACCAGTCTGGATTGATTTCTTTTAGGACTGACTGATTTGATCTTCTTGCAGTCCAAGGGACTCTCAAGAGTCTTCTCAAGCACCACAGCTCAAAAGCATCTATTCTTCTGCGCTCGGCCTTCCTTATGGTCCAGCTCTCACAGCCATATATTACTACTGGGAATACCATTGCTTTGACCACATGGACTTTTGTTGGCAGGGTGATGTCTCTACTTTTTATTATACTGCCCAGGTTCGCCATAGCTGTCTTCCCAAGGAGCAAACATCTTTTAATTTCATGGCGATAGTCACCATCTGCAGTGATCTTGGATCCCAGAAATGTGAAGTCTGTCACTACTTCCATGTCTTCCCCTTCTATTGCCAAGGTGTGATGGGGCCAGATGCCATAATCTAGTTTTTTTGATGTTGAGTTTCAAGCCTACTTTTGTGCTCTTCTCTTTTACCCTCAACAAGAGGTTCTTTAGGTCCTCCTCACTTTCTGCCATTAGAGTAGTGTCATCTGCATATCTGAGGTTGTTGATGTTTTTCTCGGCATTCCGCATGATGTACTCTGCATATAAATTAAATAAGCAGGGTGACAATATACATCCTTGTTGAACTCCTTTTCCTATTCTAAACCAATCAGTTGTTCCATATCCCATTCTGTTGCTTCTTGACCCTTATACAGGTTTCTCAGGAGACATGTGAGGTGGCCTGGTATTCCCATCTCTTTAAGGACTTGCCACAGTTTGTTGTGATCCACACAATCAAAGGCTTTAGCATAGTCAATGAAGCAAAAATAGATGTTTTTCTGATACTCCTGTGCTTTCTCCATAATCCATCGAATGTTGACAATTCGATCTCTAGGTATTACTATAGATGAGGACAAAGAGAGAAATGCCCTTCCCTAAAGACAGGCAGGATATGCTTAGATTCTTTGGATTGGTACTGTACCTGTCAAAATATATTCCTAAAGAAGCTGAGTTAATGGCACCTCTATGCGGTCTTTTGAAAAAGGATGCTTTCTTTCAGTAGATGCTTCAACATCAAAAGGCTTTTGACATAGTTAAACAACAGTTGTGTCAGGCACCTGCGCTCCAATATCATGATGTTAAAAAACCAGTAACTATTCAAACTGATGCATCAAAAGATGGTCTTGGAGCCTGTCTGATTCAAGAAGGTAAACCTGTTTTTTATGCCTCTAGGTCTCTTAGTCCAGCAGAACAAAATTATGCACAGATAGAGAAGGAACTTTTGGCTGTAGTATATGTTTCTTCATATGTAGTATAGTATAAGTTTCTTCAATATGTGTATGGCAAATTTGTTTTAGAGGAAACTAACCACAAACTGTTAGAGTCAATCTTTAAGAAGCCAAATGGTGCTACTCCTGCTCGGTTGCAGTATATGCTGTTACAATTACAACGATACCAGCTTAGTGTGCAGTATACTCCGGGTAAGCACATGTATTTATCTGATACCTTATCAAGAGCTACCGTGGATCCTCCAACAAATGATGAGGAACAGATACAGGAAGAAAAAGTGATACATGACATAGAAGTAATAGAGGCATGCCTAGAAGGGCTAGAGGTCATACAGGAGGCTACAAAACAAGATGAACATCTCCAGTTGGTAATGAATTTCATAAAGATAGGTTGGCTGCAATACTATAAGGATGTTCCTGCATCTATAAAACTCTTTTGGGCCATCAAGGATACATTTTATTTGTTGGTGAGAAATTGTTTATTCCCATGTCCTTGAGACAAAGCGTACTAGCTCAACTTCATGAATCACATCAAGGAATTCAGAGAACTAAGGCCCAGGCAAAGGAACTATTGTGTTGGCCTGGTATGTGTGCCAATATTGAACAGCTTGTTAGGAATTGCTCTGTGTGTGCCAAATTTGCTGTAAAAAATGAAAAAGAGCCACTAATACCCCATGAGATTTCAGATCCACCATGGGAAAAAGTGGGTGTAGACATTTTTGAATATCAGTCCTCTCCATTTTTTATCGTAGTGGATTATTACTCAAAGTTCCCAGAAGTACTGGTGTTGCCAGACAAAACTGCAGGAAAAGTGATTAAGGTGGTGTTTGCACATCATGGAATTTCAAGGAAGGTAGTTAGTGACAACATGCCTTTTGCTAGTAGAGAACGATGTTCAAGTAGTCCTGGGTATCCTAGATCAAATGGGATGGTAGATAGGGCTATCTGCTCCATAAAACAACTAATAAGGAAGATAGAACATTCAAAAGGGGATATACATCTTTCATTAATGGAATATCGTAATACTCCTGTTACACGAATGAAGTACTCTCCAGCAGAAATGTTAATGGGTAGAATGTTGAGGAGTAAATTACCAGCATCTAAGCAGAGATTAGCCCTGTTCACACAGCATGTTGTGTCCGTGTTAAACTGTCCCGGTTCTGTTCCAAATATCTTTGTTCCGGATATTATCGATCAGACTGCCATACTGCAATTCGAATCACTCCACAGTGAAACCGTCTTCTGCCACCCACACAACGGCACCATGCAGTTCTTTTTTCTCCACTATTATGCACATGTGTGCATTATGTGCATGTGTGCACTATGCACATGTGTGTGTTATGTGCATATGCACACATGCACACTATGTGCATGCGCATTGGTTAAAACATTATGTTTATGCGGTTATGTGCATATCACTAAGTAGTAAAAAAAAATGGCAACCATAAACCGGATGCCTGAGGCTCCTTTTGCTCTGGGACAGCCTTCAGACATCTGGAAGTTGGTCAATATTGCAGCAGAACTATCCAGGCGGAGAAAACTACAAGGTGAAACTGGAGGACTCAAAAAATACCACAAAGAAGCAGATAACAAAACAATCCGGTTCCGAGAAGAATTAGGGGTGGGGTGGGGGGGCTACCAATAGTTAACACTGGGAGGCAGATGTTGCTGTCTGATCAGCCACTTTAAATCTGGAAGGAAACAGCAGTGACTTCTGACTATACTGTTTGTCTGAACAGGGCAATTATGTCCCAAAATGCCAAGTGGAGTAAAGGAAGCTCTACAGGAAATTCAGGACATGCAAAAATACTTCCATGATCGAGCAGCAAAGCTGCTTAGGCCATTGAACAAAGGAGATGTGATGTGGTTAAAGGGTAACAAGCAGTGGTGTCCAGCGGTAGTAATAGAGCAATGCAAACAATCTCGCACATTATAGGGTATGGAATTCTGATGGCAGTAGCTACTGGTGCAACATAGTCCATCTTAGGTGCCATCAAAGAGGTTTGGGAAGAGAACAGAGGAGACAGGAGAGGTATGATAGTCAAATGACAGAAAGGGAAAATGAGTTCAACAGGGAACAGGGACAGGATAAGAAGGTGTTAGGAGAACCTAATAGTTTTCAGGAGAGATATGATAGTCAAGCGACAGAAAGGGAAAATGAAGAACTGACTAGTTTTCAGAGAGTGGAAAGGATCCCTAGGTGTGTGACATCTTATGGTAGGTGTGTATTCTCTCCTGAGAGATACACACCATAAATTCAAAATCAGTATTTTTATGTTATTATATTCTTGTACCTGCTTGTTGAATCGGTTATGTGAAGTTTTATTGTAGAATGTTATATAAAGTATATGTTTTAATCATGAATTGTTTAACAATTAGTTCAAATGTCTTTTTTGTATCTTGGAAGGAGAGATGTGATGCATGTGTCTTTAAGTAGGAGGGTCTCCATTCCATTGTTGTGTATTTAACTTGTTTAGAGTGGGATGGTTGGAGAACTCTCCGGCTACATGCTGTTTGTTGTTGGCTCTCCTTCTTGGTGTTTCGTCTTTGCCAATAAAGCTGTTCTGGGTGTTGTTTGTAGTTCCTGGGTGCCGAACACTACACTTACTCCGGTTTCTTCCATGAGAAGAGCTCCAGTGATGGAACAGGAAGCAGGGAATGATTGCACGCCCTTCTCATTGGGGTTGCCAGCATCCAGATGGGTTAGCAAGCAAGTGAAACAATGCTACCATGTAAAAAAGTCTCATAAACAGTACAGCGTCCAATTGATGTTCACAATTGATAGAGTCCACTTATAAACACTATAGACAACCAGTAAAAATATCAAATACACAGAACAACTACAGTGAGCAAGCTTTGCTTCCCTTGATTGGTAATCCATCTGTGTTTCTCACTCTTGTTGCCAAACATCCGGATGGAGCCTGGAGATCTCCCAAAATTAGAACTCTAGCCCATAGAGATTAATTCACTGGAGAAAATGGCTTTTTTAGGGGACTCTGTGGCATTATACTCTGCTGAGGTCCCTCATCTCCCCAAATCCCATTCTTCCTAGTCTCCTCCTCCCAAAATCACCAAGAGTTGTCAACCCTACTTTCCTCTTCCCACTATGGCCTTCTGACCCATGTGGCTATGACTTTCCATGGCTAAACCACAAAATACTGTGACAAAAACATCTTTGTAACTTCTGTGGCAAAAAACTAGAAGGGCTTCAAGTGGATATTTAAAAAAAAAACAACCTTTTATGCTGCCAGGAAAATTTTGCTTTGAAAAATATTTGCAAGCAGGGTTGTTCAATAATTTGTCATGTGCTAATTACCCAATGAATATAACACTTTTTCCTCCTAGCTGTGAATTATTCCCACATGACTTCTAATTTATCCAGATGGGTTTTGTATTCAGAGGCTTTCATCAAATGGTTTCTTCAAATAGTTTTTTCAGGCTGAAGCTTCTTTGCCATCTTCTTTATGTTGTGTACTGGCAGACATCATGTGGCAACCTAAATGGAAATATCAGGACTTTTCTCTAGGCCATTCCCTAATTCCATTTCCAAATATACCTGGCCAGAAGGATAATAGCTATTAATTGAGTGTTCTGGTATGGTAAGCTGAAGTTTTTCACTACATAAATGATTGATTCAGAAAAAGTGAAGTTATTGAGCAGAAGTTAAATTGCACTTTTACTTGCCTCAGGTCTTTTTTTGAGCCACATCTTGGCATATTACTCAATGTTGAAATGTTCCTTTTATCTGTATGACTAAAAATAAAATAAAAAAGAAACTGGAGCAAAGTGAGTGGGTTTTTAATATGAATGTGAATGCCATGCAGGCTATACAAGTTCTTTCTTTCTTTCTTTCTTTCTTTCTTTCTTTCTTTCTTTCTTTCTTTCTTTCTTTCTTTCTTTCTTTCTTTCTTTCTTTCTTTCTTTCTTTCTTTCTTTCTTTCTTTCTTTCTTTCTTTCTTTCTTCCTTCCTTCCTTCCTTCCTTCCTTCCTTCCTTCCTTCCTTCCTTCCCCATAAATTTGAACAATGAAATGCTGTGCTGCCAATGACTGTGCGGGTGGAAATCCAACCACACAATATTTGATGGTATTGTGTAAATAAGAATGTTATTACAAAATGTCTAAAATGACAAAGAGAGGGGGCTTGGTAAGCCACTCTGTTGAGGACATTTCTCAGTTATATCATACCTTCTGAGAAGTCCCTCCCTACCACGAGGTCCATAATAACAAATTATCTGACAGACTGGAACATGCAGTAAGATCAAATTCTGAGGAAATGCTTGTGGGAGATGTTACTTCTGGTATTATAAACTGAGCTTTTTAGGGATTTACAGGTGATAGGTAGGCCTTTAAAATGGTGACTAGTGCAGCTGAATGAGAATCAGTGCTTTTAAATATTCTGAGTTCTATTACAAGTCAAATAGACAAGCAGCACCTTTACATTTATTCTCATCCAGCAAGATGAGGAAGGAAAGAACAATTTAAAGGAAGCTGTTTTTCATGTGATATGAGAGCCAGTGTGGTGTAGTGGTTAGAAGCAATGGACTCTAATCTGGAGAACCAGGTTCAATTCCACACTTCTCTGAGTGCAACTTATCCATGTCCTGATATTGCAACATTTCATATTACTTTACTGCCAGCAGCAGCAGCTGCTGCCAGAGAAGTGGTAGATGCATGGGGAAAGCCGTTATGTCAGAACAGAAAGTTATACTAGGTCCTAAGGAAGGGGAAGGGCAGATTTGACATATAGCTTCTGTTTTGAGTAGCAGCAGCACTTTTAAGCACATCATAACATCTAGTGTGGAAGCTTAAGGTATCTGAGCAATATGTAGGTAAGACACATGGTTGCCTCACGTAATTAATTTCACATTGATTAGATCATCTTGAGTATTCATAATTAATTCACACAAATGAAGAATTAGATTTGGGGTATAAGAAACTCTGATTATATCAGAGACAACAATTTTGGAGAATGCATATTTTGTGAAATTCCTCCACAAAGCTTTTGTCCCTCTTCAAAGAAATGGGACAAACATCTTTATTTTATTTCCTGTCAGTGAAAGGGTTTTATTAACCCTCCTGCAATTCTTCTTCTTTGTCTTCAGCCCCTCCCCATTCCTAATGTGAAAAATGTTATGGACATCTACAGTACAGATCAAATTACAACATTTGGCAGGGCTAGAGCAGTCCTTTAAAAAGTGGCGTCTGTTCAAAGAGATATCATGACTGCTTATGCAATTCATTCATTCCTCAAATGTTTCCTTTGTACTTCATCTCAATTTATGCAACAATGGCTGCATAGTTCACCATTTCCAGATTTGTTGTATAAATTTAATTAAATCATCATCATCACCACCAACACCACTGCTGCCGCCACCACCACTACACTTCTGTTCTTCCAACCTATTCCTGTTCAGGACCCAACCAATGGTTGATACAAAGTTATTGCTCATCTATGTGACATCAGATTGAGTTCTTTTGATTCGCAAAAATTTAAACTGAAATTAATATTGTTAGTATTGAAGGTGCTAGTGGACCCTTGTTTAATTTAGCTGTGACAGACAAACACAAGTTATCATACTGTTGTGACAGACTGCAAAGCTTTTAAGCTAAGCAACAAGGAATCAAGAGAACTGCCAGGTCACATGACTAAGACTTGTGATGTCAGACTGCTTAAAATTCCGAGGAACTGGAAAAAAAAGAGGAATCAGGGAGACAGTGGCTGTGGTCACATACACACTAAATAATGCACTTTCAATCTACTTTCAATGCACTTTCCAACTGGATTGGACTCTGTGAACTGGCAAAATCCAGTTGGAAAGTGTATTGAAAGTGTATTGAAAGTACATTATTTAGTGTGTATAATCACAGTGAGTTGAGAGGGTTGGTCAGAGCATTTGGACCTAGAGAGCAGATCTATGAAGAAGCGGAAGTTTGAAAGGAAACTGTTGCTAGAGACTGAATTCTACTGATTATCTCTAGAGAGCGAGGGTAGTTAAATAAAAGGAGCTTCAAATAGGAACGCTCCTTGGTCCAAGAGTCACACATGCTTCTCAGAGAAAGCTTTTACCTGGTTGAGAAAAGACTAGGAGTCTGGAAAGGCTTGTCAATGGGCCTGGGTAGAGACAAGGACAGTCTCATAGATCAGGTGAAACTGAGGTAGTTCTTATGGTGTATAGAGATTACCTGAAAGTAAGAGAGTCTTAGAAACAACAGGAGATATTATAGCAGGAGAAGTGGAATAACTTTGTGCATTCTCAGAGCCACCAACAAAGTTACTGCATAAGCTATACCAGTATAACACCTGCCTAGAGTAAATTAAAGTGAAGCATCTTGAACTAAAACAAAAGACAGTTCTGTGCCAATATCCCAAACTCTGCCTGTGTCTGTGTGGATAAAGGTCTATTCTGTTTGCTGTTCAAAAGTTGTGATGCCTGAATTTCTGAGAATTTATGAACTAAAGACATCAGACCCCCTGAAACAGTCTCAGCCCCAAAAGAGTATAAGCCAGCCTGAAGGAGTGTACATTACAACACATAATGGATGTTTAAGACCACTGAATGCCATCATTAAATTGTACTGATATTAGCACCAAATTGTTTTAATTTAATGTTTTAATTCAAATGTTTTTATTGTTGTTCTACTATAAATTGTGAGCTGCCCTGAGCCTGCTTCAGTGGGGAAGTTGGGATATAAATCAAATAAACATAAACAAACATAAACATTTTAAAATAACGTTTTGTTTTTATTTTGGCAGTGGGCTACCATAAAGATATTTAGTTTTGTTTATTACAGCAGCAGAACAGCTGAAGGAAAGGTGGTGGTGGGGGGGAAGAAAGTGGATGTCACTGTAAAAAGGTAGTAAGTCAGAAAATCAGACAAGGACTTTTAAGTCTTTAGTCAGGAAACAGTTAATGTCATAACTGTATTTAGAGAAGTTCAGTCCATTTATCTGTCTCAACTTGTGTTATCAGGAAATTACCTTCTTCCTCCCTATTGTGATAGTTTTTTCCCCTTTGTGTTGACTCAGTGTCTTTTCTGCTGCAGAAACAGCAACTCTCACAGCGCTTATGACCTCCCAGATGTGCCATTATAGACATTTTCACTCTTCTAAGTTGACTTTGGGGGATATTGTAGAAATCAATCCGATGTGGAAGGTAGTGAAGATGAATAAAGTGACCAGATGCAATAGAGAACAAGTCTCTTTTGGACAATGGTACAATGGTCTAGCACATACTTTGCATACAGGAAATTCTAGGTTCAGACAATGACATTTCCTTTTAAAGGATCCCAAGTAGCAGTGCTGCGAAAGAACAGAAAATGCTGTGCAAGATGGCCTGACCATCTGAATCAATACAAGACAGCTTAATATGTTTATAACTCTAATAATTACAGGTGTTACTATGTGCACACCTAAAGCAAGTTACGTGCTCCCACACAAAAAGGTTCTCAAAGCACCTCCCAAGCCAGTCAACCTGCAATGTGATTGGTACACATAATTAGGAAGGATGATCCAATTAGTGAAATCCTCTTCAGAGACAAAACCTGTATAACTCTGCCAATCGGAGAACATCTTTGTCAATTCATATATAGTCTCTCTTCCTTTTATGCCCTTTTTCTGACTAGTGCACTTGTCTAAAGGAGACAGAATTTGTTAGATTCAGCCAGTCTCATACCTGCAGTCTTATGACAGAACAAGGTGTACCTTCCATGATTCTCTTGAGCCAACCTTTTTGAGCCTGCAAGCACCTTTGGATTCTGACACAGGGTGGTGGGCACAATCACAAAATGGCTGCCACAAGAAGAGTAAACAGCCACAATATGTCAGGGAGTGAGATTATGCATAAATCCAATAGTAACTCTTCAACATTTAGGTAGAAGCTTTGTTAAACAGGACACCTTTTAAAATGAAATTGTTGTTTAAAAATACTTTCTTGCACACATCCAACTTTCAGTTACACAGTGAAGACCATTATGCTGTGGTTGCTACTGAAACAAACAAAAAATCTGCACAGCCAATTAGAACTCCAATGGCCAATCAGACAACCTGCTGAGTAAAAGCTGCTCCCACTGCCTACAAGCACTTGGAAGTATCAGGAAAGGTGTCAGTGGGTGCCATAATTCCCATGGGCACCATGTTGGGGACCCTTTCTTAAATATTTTAGCAGCCTTGTCTTTCACTGCTTATATATGAAGGCATGTCTATACCAGTCATCTTCTGCTGTAGGGTTTCCCTATCCCTTTGTCCTCTGATGTCTATCTATGATATATTTTTTTTTAAATGGAATTGTCACTGTTTTACACATACAAATGCACATACACATACATGGTCACAAATACCTTTGTTGTACTATAAAAAGAGGTGGCTCTATTTACATGGGATTCAGAAATAATTGGGGCCATGGAATATCAAGGCAAAACACATTAAAAACAACAACACAAATGGAATGTGTACCTCCTAATTTGTAGAACAAGAGAGGAGGTGATGGGAGTACTATCATTTGAAATCTTCAGAAGGGGCTGCAAGATCTTTATTTGCCAGGGCTCTCAATGAAGTGAAGGTTTTCCAGAGTTTTATTTTGTTGGTTTTAAATGGTAATGTCTTAATTGTACCTTGTAAGTCACTTTGAGCCATCAGAAAAAGTGAGCTATAAATATTTTAATAAAAGTAAAATACATGATATTTTATGATGATATTTCTATATCAGTCTTAATTTAGTCCTGTGCTTTCCCCTCCACCCAGACCAATTTCGCACTCACCTTACGCTGCTCTCACGTTCATCTTCTCAGTGTGGCTTCCTTCTGATTTTCCACTATCTGCCCCAGGGCTGCAGCAAGGATTGGCATTTTTGTGCAGCAATCAGAAACCGCTAAAAACCAGTTTCTGTTTCCTGTGCAAAAATGCTGATCCTTGCTGCAGCCCCGGGGCAGATAGTGGGAAACTGGAAGGAAGCCGTGCTGAGAAGACGAACTTGAGAGCGGCGTGAGGGAAGTGCAAATTTGGTCCCAGATTTGTATATAACATATGCATGGTATATGGACCAATCCTAACACCCCAGCTAGGGTTGCCAAGCCTCCCATGGATCATCTTCATTGCCTGCTGCCACTCCAAGTACCAACATCACCCCCCCCCCATTAACCTGCCCCCCAACCCTCCCGCCGTTTGCCAAGCTTAGGCTGGCAACCTACCCTCAGCTTTTGTTTGAGAGCACAGCAATTGCTTGATAGTTTGCATTTTTCAATACTCAGTCCAAAAAGTTGCCTATTCCTGGCCTATGAAATATAGACTACAAAATTATGTAACAGATGCACAGGGCCAGATAGCTGCAGCCAATATAAAAGACTGGGTGGCTATACCCATGAGATGAATCGGCAGAACTGATCATGGGCTCCTCCTACATAGCTTCTGTGGAAATGTATAGAAGTTAATCAATAACTGATCTGATGGGTTGTGCTGAACAATACTATTTACTTGATTCTCTGCCTCTTTACTTAGAAGTGCCTCTGAGATGACTGGGCCTTACTTGCAGCCAGGAAATTGTGCATAGGACTGCAGGGTAAGGCAGTTAAATAATTAACTGTCAGACAACTGCATTATTGTTTGAAAAGGAAGGGAAAAATTATTTTGAAGGCTAAATATTTAATAGGCAATTCATAATGTTCCCCCTGAACAGTTTGGAGGGGGCTTCTTCTCTTTTTCGAAGAAAATTATTTTGATGTTGGCACAGTGATTAAAATATATATTGTCAAATCTTGTCTGGTTACAAGTGTGTGTGTGTGTCCCCCTGCATATTTTAGCTGTTGTTGTTGTCACATAACTCACCTGCCAACTTGTTCTTGTTAATTCAGCCCTTCTCCTCCGCCTCTGCTAGGAGATGAGGTGACTGAGACGGAATAGGAGAGACAGAGAGCCGCAGTAGCCCAAGCAAGATGAAAATGAATGCTATTTTCAAACCCTAAGCAGGGCCGCAGAGGCTAATAATTACATTAAAAAGGCCCTCTGTTGGTAGGTGCAAATAGGCTAGTCTAAACAAGTGCCACTCTTTGATGTGGGCTGTTCGAGTGGCTGTCATTACCTGACTAGACGGCCACCTTTCACCTCTCGCCATTGTGTTCTGTTAGATCGCACTAACGGGGAGAGTGAGGAACTTGTTTGCAAGGGATTTGTTGTCTCACGCTCCGAGGCAGCTGAGAGACTTGCCAAATGACAGGAAGACGCTTACATTCACAAGGTGTGATTGCCTAAGTGTTTGACTGTGTCTAATTAGCTTGCCTTTGCTGGCTGGTAGCTCCTCAGCCAGAAGCAGATTGACTCTGCAGGCTTTAAGCAAAGTGGTTTGATTGGTGTTGTTATCATATGTTTATTTAACTCTCTCAGTAGCCTCAAACCACACTTAGAAAAGTATGTCCTTTTCTTTTACCTTAAAAACAATCCATGCTGTTTGGTTAGCATAGAACATATTGTTAATAACTGCATAATGATACCTTTCTCTTTTGGTCCAGCCGCTTCCCTTGGCAGACTTAACCAGCTTTTAGTGGTGTTTGTGGTCTTGAAAAATGCTTTTTCTGCTCTTGGGGGAGGGCTGCTCATACCATTGCTTGGGGAAAAATGCAAGTCTTGGTTAATTGGCTTACACAGAAACAAGTGGTGATACGATTCAGCTGTCATTTGAATGGCAGAGGCTTTACTCTGATTTTTTACTCACATGCTAAGTCACTGGGAGGAATATCTGTACATGAAAGAAGAGTATTTGTTTGCTGTTTTTTATCCCACCTTATACTTAGGGTTTCCAGGTTAGGAAATTCCTGGAAGGTTTGAGGTGGAGCCTGGGGAAGATAGGACTTGGGGATCTTAATGTCACACTCTCCAAAGCAGCTATTTTCTCCAGGGGAATTCATCTTTGTGGACTGGAGATCAGTTGTGATTCTGGGAGATCTCCAGTCCTTACCTGGAGACTGGCAACTCTCTTGTGGAGCTCAACGTAGCATACACACATTTTGACAACAACTCTGAAGAGGGCCTATGGCTCCATGGCAGAATATCTGTTTTACATGCTGAAGGTCCCAGGTTCAATCCCTATCTTCTTCAATTAATCCTTGTCTTCTTCAGCTACTATATAATACAAAAGAGCAACTGCCAGTCAGAGTAGGTACTGATCTTGATAAACCAATGGCCTGAGTATAAGGCACCTTCGTGTGTTCATGTGAGAAGTGGGTGAGGCTAAGACATAGTGACTGGTTCAGAGTCACTGTATCTGAATGTTCTGTATCTAAAGAAGTAAATAGTGAATCACAAAACGTCATACCTTGCCATACATTTTGATAGTCTTTACGGTTCTACTTGACTCTTGCTCTTTTCTGCTGCTAAAGACAGACTAATCTGGCTGCCCATCTTGTTCTTAATAGTTGAGTAGGAATTTGAATTCAGGTTTACCCTGTCAAGGTTGAAAAGTCTGATTCAGTATTTTTATTTAGCATATTTAAGCTGTCTTTCCGCTTGAAGATCCTCAATATTTAGAAATCTCAAAAGCAACACATTTAAAAATATATTTAAATAATTTACACTGCTTCTAAAGGACATTTTATTTCCTCTCTGAATTCTTTGCATATAACACAGTATTACAAACTAGATACACAAAAGACAGACAGGCAAAAGGCAGAAGCAGTATTTAAGGATCATTGCAATTTAATCACTGGTTTACAAAACCTTTGGGGACATGTCATATGTAAAAGGATTTGTGAGTCAGTTTGCTGAATGAAATGTAACGTCGCATGAGCTGGATTCCCTCTGTTGGTTAAGGATCTCAGAAGCTTCATATCTCAGAACCCTCAAAACATTTGGGTATGCCCTTCTGACTCTATTTCACATAAAACAGCAGCTACATGGTGACAAGTTCAAAAGCCACCATGTTGAGACTGTCACATGGAAGGTTCTATACATGGAGCAGAACTCATGGTGCAGAGCCACCAATTTTCACAAGGCCATGGGAAACTGCTAAAAAAGAATTTGCAACATCATTGTGAAAACTGGCACATCTGTGTTCACAATCACACACACAGCTGCCATGCAGTTTAAGGCCTGGTTTACACATACAGGAGAAAGAGGTGGTAATTAGGCAGCAAAGCCTTGAGGTGGTAGAATGGACTACAGTGTGGACTTCAGACAACAGGTGGTGAATTCCAGCTTTATAATGTTCCTTTGAACATAATACTCCAAGCAACAGAAAAGTAGCATAGCAAGGAGGAAGGTTTTGTCTCCTACCAGCTTGTTGTTTTGGCGTCCCAATTGCTTTTGATATGTTTTTAGCATAAGAGAGCATTCAAAAATGTGATCTTCCATTATCTGAAGTGGTACAGTTAATTCTACCACCTCAGTGTTCAACCATCTCATTTCTACCTTATTGTGTACACCAAATCTGGGGAGGCAGTCATATCCATGAACTAATATTTAAATTACTTTCAAAATACAACAGCTAAATTTGAGCTGGAGAACATAAAAATCCCAGTTGTCTCTACTGTCCCATAAATGAAGGCTCCAGAGACATGGGCTGAACTGGAACTTATTTATTAACAGATGATGTGTGCTCTTATTAGCTTCCATCTCCTTAGTGGGGGCCACCCCATCTACTGAGCTGCCAGAGGGTTGCTAGTATTATGGGCAATAATGTCCTGCTTAAAAACGCCTGGCTATACAGCCACACTGAACTTTCTCAGCCTGCACACCAAATTATATGCTAAAAGGAACTAAGATTTGTTATCTTCCATGATACTAGACAGCATTAAAGTACAACCAGTGGAGGCCCAGGACTAAGGGAGTTCCCTCCTCAACTCTCTCAGGGGATAGTCAGCCATGAGAGACTGGATTGAGACCACCTCATAATTATATGCCTCAGGCTGCTCAGCAGATTTTATTTACATAACCCCCCCCCCCCACATTATTCCTATGTAAAGCTGCCAAGCCCCCGGTCTGGGCGGGGGGGGACCTCCCCCGATGTCGTTGGCACAATGATGTCACCCAGAAGTGACGTCATTGCGCTTGTGACATCACGTGGTGGCCACTCTAGATATTTCTGGGAAAACTCTATGGTTTTCCCTGATGCTCTAGCCATTTGGGAGGGAAAACTCTATGGTACAATAGGTACCATAGAGTTTCCCCCTCCCAAATAGCTAGAGTGTCCGGTAAACCCATAGAGTTTTCCCGGAAATGCCTAGAGCGGCCATGAGCGACATCACCGGCGTGATGATATCACTTCCAGGTGATGTCATTGCACCGCACATGTGTGAAAGTTCCCCACCGGAGAAGGCTGGGGACTTGGCAACCCTATTCCTATGCACCCCAGTGAGGGCCTAACAAATATAAAAAACAATTTTAATTTATCTTCTCACATTATGCAATATGGAGCCAGTGAAAACAGTACTTCCAGTCAGCCTGAAAAGGATCTATGGTTGAACACAAATAAGCATACCTCTGCCTGCCTGAAGACCTGTTTTCTTCCTTTTTGCAAGAAGGGAACAGGCAAAAATTGTTCCTATGCCATGTGAGTGAACCAACTTTCAATTCAGATATCCTGTTTTGCCCCTAAAGATGGTGTCACATTCACTTTGCTGTTCAGGAACCACTGTCTAAAAATTCTGGAAGTGAGTAATTGTGGAAGCTTGGCATTGATCTTTAGGATTTTCAGTCTTTGATGTATGTATGTGGTTTCACAGCTTGTTAGCTCAGATGGAGTTTTACCAGTACACTCAGGTTTTCCATTGTCCATAACTACCCAACATATAATTACACTGTTGATACATCCTGAACTGAGATAATACATAACATATTCTCAGTAGTGCTGCCTACTTTCTACAATGTGATGAAGGCACATCTTGCTGAACTAATGCTGTAATGGTGTATTCAGTCTGCTTATAATTGCCCCGGACCTTATCAGGGGCAACACAATCTGCTACCATCTAGCTACTAGGGCAGACTTGATAAAAATGTGTATAACTGTAGGACAATATAGCTGATTCTCAACAGTGATGGATTTCTCATTTGCCTGCATGCTAAGTTCTCTGAGCCATTAGATCAGTCAGTGGCAGAAAGAGATCTAACCTATCAAGTTGCCAGATTAACAATAAAACAAACTGCTATTTTCTAGAGCTTTTGCTAATTGTCACTTCTCGACAATGTTACACTAGTCCCCTGAGCAGGTGGACTTTCTGGCAAGTTTCTGTGTACATACTGGAACCCTGGCTCTGCTCAAAAGGCCCTTCTCTTAGCTACACTAATTTGCCATGTCAAATTAGTGTGATGAAACAAATTCTAATTACACTGAAAGATCACTTAGAGCATTAGCGCTGCTGCTGGGGCCTGTTCTCGTGCCTCCTTATTTGCATACTAATCCAGGGGACCTAGGTAGGTGACAACACGAATTGTCTTCTTCTGTGTTTACTAATATTTGCAAAGGGAGGTGCTGGGAGACAGCTGCTCCAGATGATGGCAGGAAGTACAAGATAGGAACTTGGATGATTCACCAAACTGAGGCTGAATCTTTCCCTGTGCATTTCCAACTGAGATTAGCAAGAAGCAGCATTTAGAATAAAATAAATTGGCAGGTGGGTTACACCTGTTTCCTTACATGTCATATTCATTGTTGGTTGTCAGCTTTTCATCTGCAGTTGTGCCATTAACAGCAACTTGATTTTCAGACATTAATAGCATTTAGTGCTGAGGTAGGGTTGCCAACTATGGCTTGGGAAAGTTCTGTATATTTGTGAATTGTTACTGGGGAGAGCAGAGTTTGAGGAATGGTGGGAGCACAATGAGAATTAAGGTTACCAGATCCCCAGTAGAGGTGGGGTTACTTCACCACCAGGCCCTATCCCCCAACTGCCAATCAGATGACCAGCAGGAGGTACTTACCAGGAAAAGGAGAGGAGAAGGAATAGGTCTCATCACTGGGATTGCTCAGGAAGTGACATCATCATTCCAGCAACATCCAAGCAACACTCTGGTATTTGGGCAAAAACTCTCTGGTAGAAGCCAGTTTTACCATAAAGTTTTTTACCCAATTACCAGAGTGCTGCTCCAACTTTGCTGGTGTGATGATGTCACTTCCTGTATGATGCCAGGGACAAAGCCTAGACCTTTCTCTTTCTTTGTAAGTTCCCCCCATCCCCACTGGAGGGACCTGGCAACCCAAATGGGAATCTGAGGTCACTTTAAGATTTCTGCCTTCTGGAGCTTCCATTTCCTCCAAGGGCACTGATCTCTATCGTCTAGAAATCCATTGTAATTCTGGGAGAACTCCAGGCTCCATATTGAGGTTGATAACCCTATGCTGAAGGCAAATCTAGTCTGCTTGCGGAGAGGGTGGGATAGAAATTTAATGTAATAAATAATAAATAAATAATAGTCACCCTTCTGCACTTTTGTCTTCTATTTTCAGCAGGAAATTTTTAAAAAATTAACAGGGGTTACCTCGGCTGGATTGTACCTGAGTAGTTGTTATAATTGTAATTTTATAATTGTAAATCTTAAAACAAAAGTAAAGGTAGTCCCCTGTGCAAGCACCAGTTGTTTCCAACTCTGGGGTGATGTTGCATCACGACGTTTTCACTACAGACTTTTTAATGGGGTGGTTTGCCATTGCCTTCCCCAGTCATCTACACTTTCCCCCCAGCAAACTGGGTACTCATTTTAACGACCTCAGAAGGATGGAAGGCTGAGTCAACCTTGAGCCAGCTACCTGAACCCAGCTTCTGCTGAGATTGGACTCAGGTCATGAGCAGAGCTTAGGACTGCAGTACTGCAGCTTTACCACTCTACGCCACAGGGCTCTTATTTGTAAATCTAACCCTTCTGTTAAATGCTATTAAAGCCCTAAATGGCTTGGGGCCAAATAGTTGAAGGACTGTCTCCTCCTGTACTGTCCATACTGCCAGTTAAGAGCCCTGCTGTCTGTCCCCCCACCTCCAGAGGTGAGGTGGATGGTGAATAGAGGCAGGGCTTTTTCAGAATGCCACTTTGCTTGTGGGATGCTCTTCCCTTTGAGGCTGCCATCTACCCTACTCAGTTTTGTCTACCAGGCCAAAAGATGTCTTTTGATTAATGGCTTATCTTTGAAATTGTTTTTTGCAGTTTACTTACTACCTGAGAACTGTTGGGTGGATTTAGGCTGGATCCACAGGGTGGATCTAGGCTGTTAAATATTTTATGCTGTTTTTATGCTCTGGTTGGGTATTAAATGGCTGCAATTTTAATAGGTCTAACTGTTTTTAATCAGTTTTATGCTGTTTGTGTTTTTATGTTTTTATTATGTCTTGTTATATAAGTTGTCTTGCGTGGGTTCTCAGAAGAGGTGCTATGTATACTTTCTAAATAAATAAAAAGTAAACTTTAACTGGATCCCCCCCCCCCCACAATATAAACAATTAAACAAACACCTGTCCAGTTGCTGCTACCTTTCTTTCAAAATCACCAGTTGATCACAAGTTTTGCTTGTGGGCACAGTGCTTCATGGGTTCAGTAGGCTTATATTTAGGTATACAATTACCTATTCTTGTTAGGGTTGCCAGGTCTGACAGAGGAAATATCTGGGGACTTTGGGGGGAAGCCTGGCGATTTTAGGGGTAGAGTCAGGAGCAAGGCTGTGACAAGCATGATTGAAATTCGAAGGGAGTTCTGGCTATCACATTTAAAGGGACCATACTCATTTTAAATGCTTTCTCTTCATTGGAAATAACGGAGGATGCTCCTTTGGGGCTCATAGTCCAATCTTTTTGAAACTGATGGGATTCTCTATTATACCTCCATAGGGTATAATAGAGTGCCCAGTGGACATTTAACCCCAGCCCCTGCTTTCTGCTAATGCTGAAAGAGGGTCGGAGGGCCTCCAAACCAGGGAATCCACTGCCTTCAACCGGGGATTTCAGCAAACAGCGGGACCAGAGAGGTACAATGAACTGGGAAAAACAACAAAACACCCTCTCCGTTTACAAAACTATTTCTCAGTGTAATATAGAGTCACAACAATTCATAACAATTTTGCAATAAAAATATGCAGTTAGAAAACCATCCTGTGCATGACATAGCTATTGTCCATAAATCATAATGCTTTCTGAATCCAGTCCAATTTCGTTTCGGGTGTGAGCCACCCTTCTTCTAGGGACCATCTTTCATATTCATAGGTTCAGTAGACTTGTGGTGCTTGGAACTGCTTGAGGCTTGCTAAAGTGCTAGGAGAGTTGCAGTATCCTGATTGTTTCATTGCCTGCTAGACTGTCATGAAGTCCAGGAAATGGAGAATACTGCAAACATCCCAGCACTTTAGCAAGCCTCAAGCAGTTCCAAGGACTCTTTTGAAAGGAAGGTACATTCAATAAACCCATTTCCCCAACCAGCTCTGCATCTTCACAAAGTGACATCCCAAATAAACTGCAGGCTGTTCAAAAGAATTGTTGAAGCACCACAAGTTTGCTGAACCTATGAATATGGAAGATGGTTCCTAGAAGAAGGGTGGCTCACATCTGAAACGAAATTGGACCGGTTCTTTGGACTGGATTCAGAAAGTATTATGATTTATGGACAGTAACTTTATGGACAATAGCCAGTCCCCCAGCTCCACACTCTCAAATCTATCTTCATGATAGGACCAGAAACACCACTGAACCGTGCCTTCCAATCCCAGCCCCAATAGGCAATCCAGAAAATTGCCATAATCAATGGTATCCAAAGCCACCAAGAGGTCCAGGAGAATTAACAGAGTCATACTCCCTCTGTCCATCTCCTAGTGCATGTCATCAACCAGAGTAACCAAGGCTGTTTCAATCCTGGAGCCAGGACTGAAACTAGATTGGAATACCTTTAAACAATCCACTTCATTCAGGTTTTTCATTTTTCATTTAAGAGCAACATATATAGCCAACATCACTCTGGCTAGAAAAGAAATCAGAAGGGTTAACAGCATGCAAATGTCTGATACCCCTTCCCCTTGCCTAGCTTGTTCTTCTCTGAAGTCCTTATCTTCCCCCTACCCCACACTCATGGCACCTCCTCTCTACTCTGCTCCCCCATACAGCCGGTAAGACAAATAAGTACCAGGTTTCCTCCCAAACCAAGCACTTAGCAAAAGACATACACATAAGTGCCACATACCTACCGACAGGCTCGACGCTAGGGGTTCTGCCGCTCCAGGAGAGATGATGTCACTAGTGGAGGGGAGAGAACAACGAGCGGCACACAAGAGTGCTGCTGCACTGCTGCTTCCCCCCTGCACCTTGGAAACCTCCAAAGAGCATGGTGTTTTAGCGGCACCTGAACACTTTCGGGTTAAAAGTGGCCTGGTGGCACTAAAACACTGCACTCTTTAGAGGCTTCTGAGGAAGCCTCCGAAGAGTGCAGCAGTTGAGCAGTGCCTTCCCAGGAAGGGGAAGGGGAGTAAGGGGGTGCCTGATGCCTCCACCAGGCAGGGTAGCACCCTAGGCAGCTGCCTACCTCACCTACTCCCATGCGCCTGCCCTGTCTACCAATTTGTTCTCAACTCATGTAATCTATTGCCCAAACAAGAAAAATGTAGCAAAGTGGTGGCCCACCCATTGTCCTCTTACCCCTATTACTGAAGAACTCCACATGAAATAGCCTAAACTGCTGAAAATGAAGATTTAAAATTCCTGGTGTGCACACATCTTGTCTGTACTCTTTGTTGGACACCAGCTCACCTGAACAATAAGTAGGTTCCAGCCAGTGTGGGGATGGTCTTTATATCTTATGGCAAGGTTCTCCCATGCCATATTATGACTACTTTCCACATATTTTCCATGCTTCCAGTATGGTAAATACAGGGCACACAAACATACTATTGATGTGGTAGGATACCCCCTCAGCATGCTAGAGAAGCCAAACTCACAGGGGATCTCCAACAGACTCTCCTCTACTTGCCTGCCAATCTTCACCAAACTATGCAGACAAGTAGAGGAGAGTCTATTGAAGATCCGCTGTGAATTTGGCTTCTCTAGCATGCTGAGGGGGTGTCCTACCACATCACTAATCTCATGAATCAAACCAGTTTATTTGGCACCTAAAAGTTCATGATGGCTCATGGCTCACGAACCAGGCATGCTATGAACTGAAGTGAACTGCATTTTCCCAGTTCATGCCCATTTCTACAGATAATATAATTTATCTTTATAATTATGATTTTAAATGGCTCAATAAGACTTACTCCACCAAGCTTTCAGGGCTGTTTTGGGGGTCACATATATCTTGAAGAATTGAGTTTTAATTTTGTTTTTTACTAATCATAAAAAGGTAAAGGTGAAGTCCCCTCTGCAAGCACCAGTCATGTCTGACTCTGGGGTGATGTCGCATCACAACATTTTCATGACAGACTTTCTACGGGGTGGTTTGCCATTGCCAGTCATAGAAAGGTTTTAATTTCATTAGTGAATCTTACAGTTTTTATAACTTATTTATTTCTTCATTGTTTGTTGTTGTTCATTTAATGATGTTGACTTCATCATTTAGATACAAAAAGCAATATGCACACTTTATGAATGTCTAAAACATTGTCTAGTGTTTATGCAGTTTGGTTTTGTCAAGTTAGCACTTTTAAAGTTGATTTTATAATGAGGCAGCCTTACCAAAAGACACAATGCAGTAATAAATTTTCATTTGTGGCTTCTTTATGGAAATGAATGAAGACTGTAATATTTCTTAGTTTGTTGAAGATCTGGACTCAGAGAAGAGTGAGATGGTCAATACACACAGAAGATTCTTGAAGCAACATAAGGGCTAAAGAAAGAGAAACAGACAGGAACAACATTGGAAGGCATTTTGCACCCCCATATGGAATAAAGAGGCAGACAACAAAGTTGGGAAACGGGCCACTTTATTAACATAACATAACCTGGCAAGGTAAACTAAATAGGACGAGCCCTGGGGTCTTCTCCTGACCCCGCCAAGTCTATAAAAGGGCGAGCCACCCCACCCCCTGCCCCAGCCATACTAATATGGCTAGAACCGGGCCGGCAGACCACACATGCCCTCCCCTTAACCCCCACCCCGATCACCAGACGGGGGCGAGCAAGGGGAAGCATGAAACCCGATCCGCATTAAATGACATTGAGCCGTGAAGCCCATCTGCCTTCCATATGGATCGCTTGCACAACACAGGTGCCTAGGCCTGGGTGCTCACCGGCAAGGTCTGAACCCCTTGCTCCTTCAGCCAAGTGAGCAAATTACCTACCTACCTAACCACCACACCACTGCATGCAGTACAAGGTAGGCGAAAAACGCACCACCAACAGGCCAATCGGGTGATGTGAAAAAATTCCTACCTGGCCCCTAATAAGGCGACCGGTGGGAACCTATACTACTGCAGGGTGGGTGGGCGGGCTAAAAACTCCCCGAAACTGCGTGGGGAGAGGCAGAGCCGAGGCTTCTTAAAGCCTCAGCCCCCGCCCGTGCTAAACGCCCGGATGCCCGGGAAAACAGCCCTTTGATCCTCAAGGGGCTGCAAAAAACGGTCCCGCAGCGCGCAGCCGCTTTGCGGCGCGGCAAGGGCGGGGCCGGATTCTACCTTATAATTTAGCCAAAACAGATTCTTTCCAATGGGATCTTTCCTATTGACTGTGATGACATCAGGGTCAAGCTCTAAGCCCCCATCCCTACCAAAGGAATAACTAAAACATCTGTTGTATTCAATTAAGACTGTTGTATTCAATATCGGCTTTCTGGCCTATCCTATAGAATTGCCTATCAGGAATGCCATTTCTTGTGAAATGCCAACCAACAGCTCAAAAACATTCAATTTCATATTTTTTAATGTTGGTCCATAAAAGTTTCATCTAAATAATAGCCAAGAGCTCCTTTCTAAGTCTCTTTCTTCTGATTTTTATTTACATAAGATAATTCACAACTAATCCCCTGTTGCCAAGTCATGAGTTTCATGAATCTAATTCTTAAGGTGTGTTTGTATGTATGTCCATTGACTGGATCCTGTTTTTGGCTTAGTTGTTTGTGAATATGTAGTGTACCATAAATGAGATAAAATGGTATCTTTATACACTATTATCAATATGGTCACTTATATATAATTTGGCATTGGCATATGTTATATTAATTGTGATAAAAATACAAACACAACACACAATTTTACAAACTCTTCTTTCATTTTCTATATTATTCTGAATGTATTTTCCAAGCCTTATCTTTCTTCTTTCTAATCTCTTTTGAGGTTTCTGTATTCTAACTTATTTATTTACTTACCCTGCCTTTTTCCTTAATGGGTGCCCAAAAGCAGGTAAATTGTCCTCCTCTCCTCCGTTTTATATTCACAACAACCCTGTGAGGTAGATTAGACTCAGACAGGGGCAACCCAATGCCCCTGTCTCGCTGCCTGGCACCCTCCAAGTGTCCCCACACCTCCCCCCCACGGCTCTGCGCCTCCCCACCATGCCTCCTCCCTCCCTTCGGACCCTTCACCCCATGTGAATTTCAATGCCAGAACTGGCTCTAGCGCCGTGTTCTGGCTATCTAAAGCCCCTCCTCCCCAGCTGATCACTCAATCCTGGGTAAAACCGCATAGCGGGGCCAGGAGGCGCTTTAAGCATGTGGTCACACGTCGCATTAAAAATGGGTGTGTAGTGCTCAAATTTGAACTGCTGAATATTGATTCGATGCAGGGCCGATCAGACGAGCATCCAAGAATGTGACTCACCCTGTTGTTGAGCGATCAGACATCCAATACTATCACGCTCTTTTTCTTGGCGCATGCATGATCAGATGGTGATTCCTGGGAGGGGGGGTCCATTGAACATGTGCCCAACTGTTTGGAGGTGGGAAATCAAACGTTGCTTCAGAGGCGGTGGGGGGGAAGGGGGGAAAGTTTCCGGAATTAATGTTGCTGATTCAAACCAGGGAACTGCCAGGAACTACTTTCCTAGAAGTTGGCAGTGACAATGATATCTGAAAATCTTCCACATTGAAAAAAAAAGATTTTTTTCCTTTTCTGAATAGTGGGATAATGTTCCCCCCTCCCTCCGATCCTGTGTTGATCGGAGAAGCAGAAGCGTCACATAGATTCCCGGATGATCTGGCAATGCACATGTCTGCTGGGGCTTAAAAAAAAAAAGATGGGAGGGGCGGTAAACATTCAAAGGGGCAGTATCACGTGTGAGCTGTCCAAACATGAAAAAACCGATTGTGTGCCGCTTCTGTGAAAAATTAACGTGGCATTGATCCGCAGCAAGCTGGTATGACACCGGATGATGCTCGATTGCCAGATGTGGATGTCTAGATGAACATATTTAATCCATCAGTGAGACGGAGCAGTGTTGCCACTAATGGTATGTCTGAACACACCCAGAGTCTGTCAGGACCAGCGTCCTGGAAGTGCGACCCCACTGCCACTGACTACTCTCCCATCCAGGAAGTGGGGAGGGGAGGAGTCAGCATTGGTGGGGTTGTGCTTTCTGGACACTGGTCTTGACAAAATGTAAGTGCCTCCCAGCCCCACAGCATGGTTTTACCTGTGATTGAGTGATCAGCCAGGGAGGGGGGGCTTTAGATAGCTGGAATGCAGCGCTAGAGCCGATTCCGGCATTGAAATTGACATGGGGTGAAGGGTCTGAAGGGAGGAAGAAGGAGGAGGCATGGCGAGGAGGGGGGAGTTGGGCGGAGAGGGGGGAGGTGTGGTGGGGAGGGGGGAGGCACGATAGGAAGGGGGGAGGTGCAGGGGGCGTGGAGCCATGGGGGGGAGACGAAGGAAAAAGAATGGAGGGGTGGGTGGCAGCAGCGGTGGTGGCGGGCAGCGGTAGTGGCCAGCTGGCGGGGGAGGCAGGCAATCTAGGTGCTTGCCTGGGGCACCAGGAGGGGGGAGCCCAATTTGGCGCCCCTACCCTCCTGGTGCCCTAGGCAACCAGCTAGTTTGCCTAGTGGATGATCTGGCCCTGGACTCAGAGCATGTGTCTGGTTCAAGGTCATCCAGCAAGCTTCCATGGCAGAGTGGGGATTAAAACCTGAGTCTCCCAGGTCCAAGTCTTGCACTCTATCCAGTACACCTCACTGGCTCTCTGATTTCTAATTTTTGTGTTTGTATAATTCATCTGTCATATATGTGAGGTGTATCATGTGTAATGCAACATTTCACATTAATTTTTAAATTCTTAAAAACAAAGCATAAGAATGAGAACAAAATTGGGGGAGAAAGACATTCAGAAAGAACAGAAAAATGAATGCAACCTGGATGAATAATTTCCATTAAAATTATCCCATATATCTTCAAAAAAGCAAATCTGGATTCAAGACAATTCTTTTTGAATTTTTGGGAGAAAATTTTTATCCCATACCAGAAGCTCTTTTCTTTTGCCCATCTTGATTAGATTTATGAGAAAACGGTTATGCTATAATTGGTGCCATGCTGCCACATAATGTAAAGTGCTATGTACATTTAAAACTTGCAAATAGTACTTGAATTCTATATTCACACTAATAAGAGTTCATCTTCATGGTGGCGAAAATGAGTTTCAGAATGACAGCTGAAGGCCAGGTATGGTTGACATGGTGTTTTCTGTACTGGTCAGATCCTGCAGTCATTAGATGAGTGAAACCTGTACTGAGGTCCTGAATAACTAAATTGCAGTGGACTGTAGAAAAGATTGTGACATTTCATCTATGGTACATATGTTCTGTTTTAAACCCTTTCTTTCACATTTTAATCATACTTCCACACTAGAAAAATGCTCAAATTGGTATTATCAATAATTGAAAAAAGTAGCAACAAAAATTTGTAGCTCAGAGAGATGATATTTGTACTAGAAATAAGCTGCCTAGATTCAAATCTTAAAACAAAACTATTAAAGAAACGTAATTTCTATATTGTGAGACTACTAAATACATTGTAAACCCCCCTGCTGACAGATCTTGCCAGTCCATAAAATTGAGACAGTATTGTAAATTGGAAACATACAATAAGGTTCCAACCTCAAATTTTACAGAAAACAAGGTTGGGGGTAAACCCCCCACACAAACCATTGGCTATTTTCAATCAAACTATTGTATAGTAGGCACTTCCTGAAAATTGTTTAGAAAACAATGAGAATTATCTGTACTAGAATGTTGAGAACTTTTACATAAACACAATCGCCTGACCAATTTACCTTGATTAATCTTTTTACTTATGCATAAGATGAATGCCTGATCAAATTGCTACAATGCTTTCTGTCAAAATACATCTTAGGCACCATGCTAAGCAGCTTTGCATTTGTGCAGTAGCCTCTTGTGCTATAGGGCCTGGTTGTGTCCTGATAATAAGTAACAAATAAGTTGCAGCTTGGATCTGCTTTTGTGTTTGCAGAATGTGCAAACTAAATCTTGATTATCGGAGAAGAAACCCATACCCCCTAGGTCATGGGTAAGGCACTAACAGTATAATTTTAAACAGAATTACACTCTTCAAAATCCTAAGTGCTTAGGTCTGCGCCGAACATTTACCTAGTCTCTTCTTTGTACTTATGCAATCAAATGCATCCTTTAATTGACCAGTGTTGCCTATTTTTGTTTTTGTGTAGTCAGCAGCAACTATTCATGAAGTGACTGCAGGAACTAATTGCAATATTAGCTAGGATCATGGACAGACATTAAAGTCATACAGAGACATCTCAGCAGTAAGTCTCAGATGAAAATTATTAAATGGATTTTTGCTCTTTAGTGATGTGCCTTTTCACCATTTGAGGTGGCAGTGACAGCAGACATGGTACAGCTGTGAGAAAACACTGTAAGTGTGGAAACATAGGCTGATCACAAATGGGCTTTTAAAGCTGCCCGGGGGGCAGGAGGCAGGTAGATCAGAAAAGTGCATCCACACATGCACATCTGCCTCCAATCCCTGTCCTGCCCCTGGGAGCCTGCTCAAAAAGGCACCACTTTGAAAGTGGTGCTTTTTTGCTGGGCCCCCTCCAAGGTGCCTCCTCGGCCATCTGGAAGGCTGGGTAGCACCTGGAGAGCGCCCAGGGAGCCACGGACGGGATGTGTGAGCATTCCAGATGCTCCTCAGGTGCCCATAGCTTGCCCCTTTTCCGAGCACCATCTGGAATCTCCGGGGTGCTCTATTTCTGGCTGGCTGTCTTTGGGGTGGCTTCAAACCACCCTGAACTGATGGTCTGTTATCAGCCATACAAATCCAAATTCATCTGAACAGCTTGGTAAATGACTGACTTCCTGATGTGACTGGAAAGCAGGATATGATGAGGTAGATAGTTTGATTTTTCCTAAAACATCATTTCCCAATCTGTGGGTCCCAACCCCAAAGTAGGCCACAGTCTTTTAATATTTTATTGAGTTGTAGATGCTCTGCTTTTTAAAAAGTGAGTCACCATACCAGGCCAGTCAAAATGGCTCTGGAAAAAGGCTCTGCCCCCTCACCTGATGGAGGGCCAGAGCCAGTCATGTGGTTGCCTGCCTCCTTAGGCTTGTCCTTGCCTATCCCAGGCCATTGGTGTTCACTTTCAGCCATTGCAGCTAAGGGAGATTGCCTATGGGACAAGTTGGCTAAGGACAAATCAACAGCAGGAGGTGTGATGAAGCCAGATACCATGCCACCTGTCTCTGTCCAGCATCGTCATCATTACTTGCCTGCTCACATCTGATCCAGTGGCAATATACTTAGAATTGCTCACAAGCAGTCATCTTTTCTCTAAAACCAGACATTCAGACACAGAGAAACAGTGTGTCAAACTGGTATGTGATCAAGCATGTTGCAGTATACATATCTAATAAAAGAATTTCATACCTTTGAACCTTGCAGTGGCCTACATCTTGTTGGTTATAATCTCATGTCTGCCAGGACACAGTGTGTATGCTGGGCCAATGGCCTGGTAATATCATGCAGCTCAAAAAAACTCCAATTCACTTACTGGAGGCATGAGAAGTAGCTTTTCTGGAAAAGAGAACAAGTGACAGGCATTCCATGAGAAGACATCAGTAAGACCACATTTGGAATGTAGTGGTTTTATTTTGGTCACCCAAGTGCAAGAACAATAAATTCCACCCACATGAGGAGAAAAGAAGGTCAAAGACAGTAACTGGGAAATACGAGCAGAGCAGGAAGCATCCTTTGGAATGGAGCTTTGGTCCCCTTCTATCTATATATTTTTGGATCCATTATCATCAAAATATATGACATCTTGGCCAGATCATATATTTGGTTGCATCATTATCTTCTACCTGATAACTAAAGTGCTCACTATTCTTACATGTGTAAGTGGTCCATATCAGTACCTCATAAACCCTATCTTTAATATTATAATGAGCTCCTTTGCTACAGTGTGTCTGTCCTAGAGAAACCAGCAAAGTCAGCAAACCAAAGCAAAGCTTGTCTACTGTATGTGTTTCCTAATGTTTGCACTTCCAGTGCCATAGGGATTGCGCTACCAAAGAAATATAAATTGCTTTACTTGAAACTGGATAATATCTGATGCTGATTTCCTTTGAATATAATTACATTCTTTTGACCTTTGCTCCTTGGGCAATTGTAAATAAAAAATTATAAAAGCAGTATTTGATACTTGAGCGTCTTCTATGGGTAATTAACGAACAGGTTGTGAACACACACACAAAACCTTGTGAGCAATTTGTTCGGTGTCTTTCCATCCTGTGTTGGTTTATCTCTGGTTGCAGTGTTTCCAGATTGTGTCCTATTGAGCAACTGCTTGCTTTATTCATATTAAAATGGCCTTAATCTTATCAAAGTGATCACACTATGGCCCTGAAAGTCTGTGCAGGGAATCCATTCATTCGTGTAGTGTCAGAGAAGGTAAGACTGGTATATAGTTACTATGCTTGATGGGCTAATTTTGATGAGACAGAATTCATTCGCTTGCCAGCTGCCATGCTTGGCAACTCTCATGGGATATGAGATAGGAAAAGAAAGGGGGGGGGGGCTTCATTCTTAGTTTTTCTCCATGAAATCACCTGCCTCAATAAACATCAGAAAGTACCTTCTAAAATAATGTCATTTGCTTATATAGAGGGTGCTTTCTTATAATAATAATAATAATAATAATAACTTTTAATTTCTATCCCGCCCTCCCCGCCAAAGCAGGCTCAGGGCGGCTTACAACATAAAATACATTATACATCAGATTACATAAATTGCAAATAAAATCCAAGTTAAGACAAATTACAAGTTAAAATTTACAAATTACAATGGTGCTAAAACATTCGATCTTCAATAATTCCATAAAATTCAGTAACCAAGAGCACTTTTTTAGAGGCATTTCCTAGTTTATCATTGGTTGAAGGCTAGTTTATAGAGGTGGGTCTTACAGGCCCTGCGGAACTGTTCCAAACTCCGCAGGGCCCGCACCTCTACCGGGAGTTGATTCCACAGCAGTGGAGCAGCAATAGAGAAGGCCCTATCTCGGGTGGCCTTCAATCTGGCCTCCCTTGGCCCAGGGACGGTCAGCTGGTTTTTTCCAGCCGACCGCAATGCTCTTTGGGGCTCATATGGGGAGAGACGGTCCTTCAGGTAGGCAGGTCCTCGGCCATATAGGGCTTTAAAGGTGATAACCAGCACCGTGTAACGAACTCGGTATCCCACTGACAGCCAGTGCAGTTCGCGCAGCCCCGGCTGTATGTGCTCCCATCTTGGGAGTCCCAACAACAGCCTAGCCGCCGCGTTCTGCACCAGCTGCAGCCGCCGAGTTCGGCACAGGGGCAGCCCCATGTAGAGAGCGTTGCAGTAATCCAGTCTCGAGGTGACCGTAGCATGGATCACCGTTGCTAGGTCACGGCGCTCTAGGAAGGGGGCCAACTGCTTCGCCCGTCGGAGATGAAAGAACGCGGACTTGGCAGCGGCCGCTATCTGTGCCTCCATTGATAGTGAAGGCTCCAGAAGAACCCCCAAGCTCTTGACCCTATGTGCCGCTTTCAGCAGCACACCGTCAAAAATTGGCAAGGGGATTTCCCTTCCCAGGGCACCGCGACCCAAGCAAAGGACCTCTGTCTTCGTTGGATTCAACTTCAGCCCGCTCAGTCTGAGCCAACCTGCCACGGCTTGCAATGCTAGGTCCAGGCTTTCTGGGACGGAGTCAGGTCGGCCGTCCATTAATAGATAGAGCTGGGTGTCATCTGCATATTGATGGCACCCAAGCCCAAACCTCCGGGCAATCTGGGCAAGGGGGCGCATGTAGATGTTAAATAACATCAGAGAGAGAACTGCCCCTTGTGGCACCCCACACACTAGGGGGTGCCTCCGGGACAGCTCCCCCCCAATTGCCACCCTTTGTCCCCGTCCATCAAGGAAGGAGGAAAGCCACTGTAAAGCCAACCCCCTTATCCCTGTGTCGGCGAGCCGGCGGGCCAGTAGCTGATGGTCGACCGTATCGAACGCGGCCGACAGATCTAACAACATCAGCACCGCCACGCCGCCTCGATCCAGATGCCGCTGGAGGTCATCCATCAAGGCGACCAGCACTGTCTCCGTCCCATGACCCGGACGAAAGCCGGACTGGTAGGGGTCTAAGGCGGAAGTGTCATCCAAAAAGCCCTGCAACTGCGACGCTACTGCCCTCTCTAAAACCTTACCTAAAAATGGTAGGTTCGAGACCGGTCGATAATTCGCCAATTCGGCCGGGTCTGCTGTACTCTTTTTTAAGAGAGGGCGGACCATAGCCTCTTTCAAAGATGTTGGGAATTGCCCTTCCAAGAGGGATCTATTTATGATATCCCGTATAGGATATCTAAGCTCCCTCTGGCAAGATTTAATTAGCCATGAGGGGCATGGGTCGAGATCACAGGTTGTAGAGCGTGCAGTTGAGAGAATTTCGTCGACTTCCCCAAGACTGAGCGCGTCGAAGTGATCCAGGATAACTTCAGAAGACAGGCACGGAGCCCCGGGTTCTTGTTCTGCATCCAATGTGGCGGGAAAGTCCTGGCGGAGTGACAAGATTTTATCTGCAAAAAATTTCGCAAAAGCCTCACAGCCTATTTCCAATTCTCTCATATTTGGTCTGCCCTGGGGCAGATTGGTCAAATTTTCAATTATCTTAAATAATTGTGCCGGGCGCGAATTTGCAGATGCAATCCTGGCCGCAAAGTAATCTTTCTTTGCGGCTTTGACTGCCATCTCATAAGACTTCATAAACGTTCTATAGGATGTTCTTGTCGCTTCGTCACGAGTATGCCGCCACCGTCTCTCTAGTCGTCTGAGCCCCTGTTTCAGCTGGCGAAGCTCCAAGGTGTACCAAGGGGCCAGCCTGCTACGGGGGCGCAGAGGGCGCCGGGGTGCAATCTCGTTGATGGCTCTGGATAGCCTGTCATGCCAGGTCTCTACCAGGTCATCAAGGGAATTGCTAGGGGGCCAGGGGTCCCGCAGAGCCCTTTGGAACCGCTCAGGGTCCATCAGACTCCGCGGGCGAGCCAAAATAGGCTCGCCGCCCATACAGGGTTGAGGCGGCGCACCCACACGGGCCTTGAGGGCTAGGTGGTCCGACCATGGCACCGCTTCTACTGCGATACCGTCCACCAAAATCCCGGACGCAAAGATCAAGTCCAACATGTGTCCGGCCTGATGCGTGGGGGTGGTAACAAATTGGGAGAGTCCCAGTGTCGCCATGGAAGACACCAGGTCCAGCGCCTGATTGGAGGCCGCGTCGTCTGCATGGACGTTGAAGTCACCCAAGACCATAAGCCTTGGGAACTCCAACGCCCAGCCCGCCACCGCCTCCATCAGGGCTGGTAAGGCGTTGGCTGGTGCGTTTGGCGGACGGTACACCAGCCAAATCGCCAACCCCTCCCCCACCTCCCATGCCAGACCGGCACATTCCAGGCCCTCGATCGTTGGGGCCGGGAGAGCCCTGAAGGAGTAACCCTCCCGTATGAATAGCGCCACCCCTCCCCCCCGGCCAGTTGTCCGTGATTGGTGAAAGACCGAGTAGCCTGGGGGCGCCATCTGGGAGAGAGCCACCGTCTCTCCATCCCGCACCCAGGTCTCGGTCACGCAAGCCAGGTCCATATCCTGCTTAAGCAGGTAATCTCTAAGGATTGAGGTCTTATTGTTTATGGACCTGGCGTTACATAACACCAATGACGGAGACTGGCATTCCCTCTTGGCCCCACTACCTGCCACCCTCGGGATGGGACGCAGACTGGAAGGGGGCCGAGCACTGTTTTGTCTCTGCCTCCTTCCCCTGTAGTTCCGTCTGCTCCCACCGTCATACCTCCCCCTCCCCATGAGCACTGGGATCCCTAGGCCAGACATCCACTCTGTGCCCAATCCTTCACCACAATAGGTTGGTTTGCTACCCAGTTATTTTATCCAACTTCTCCCCCCCCACCCTCCTCTAGTTCACCGTTCTATATTACTTGGCCCTCTAATAATTTAATCTATAGTTATTTAAATTTGAACCCCCCAACCCTAACTCCTCAATTGATTAGCTAAAAACCTTGAATCTCTATGGCATATTAATAAATAAGTAAATATATCCCCCCATTGTAAACTCTCAATTTAATCTGCCAATAATAATAAATAAACAGTCAGGCTAAGCAATTAATAAATCACTATTAAATAACTAATTAATAATATCTAATCCTTTAGCTGCCAGTAATATAAGATTTTTTCCCCGGTGGGGAGTGGTTATCAAAGCTGCCAATTTGGGTAGTGATCCCACAGTTCTTAAAGTGCTAGTGCCTCCAGATATCCTTAGCTTTCAACTGGATTTCTGGGTTTCTGTTAGCGCAGTTTATTGATAGGGTCCGATGAACTCCAGTGGCTAGGGGGCCCAGGAGAACTAAGCTTCCCCTGTGTCCTCCCAGCAGCCCGGGTTAGGACCCTGTGGGCCAAACAGAAGGAGGTCTGGGTCTGCTGTCGCTGCCTCGGGGTGTGGTCCAACCCCTTATACTCGGCTCACCAGGTCCCCGTGCACCATTCGCCCCGCACAGGGCCTCCTGGTCGCGGGCACTTGGCTGTCCGCCTTGTTCACCTTCCGGCAGTGATCACAGTCGCATCGTCCCCATCGTTGGCTCCGTCTGAAATGGGCCGGATGAATTGCGTCTCGCCCCCCGCCGCCATCTGCTTCTCGCCGCCATGCACGGTGCCTCTCCTCCTCGGCTACTCCGTGCACTCCAACTCTCAACTCCGCGCTCTCTCGGGTTCTCCCCGGCCACTCCACAGACTCCAGCCTGCGGCCGCGCGGTCGCGCTTTGCCCAATTTTTACAGTAAGGGGAATAAATCACAGACTGATAAACAAGATTCTGCAATGTGTTGTGATGCAGCCCCCTGCTACAGTGGTGGTAGAAAAAGCATAAATGGACCTTCTTAGAGGTTGCAGCTTAAGAGACCACTGAAATCTGTGTGATTATGGTCTTTGATAAAAGACAACACTGTAAGACTACCATTGCTGTGACTCTTCTGTCTTCATTTAGAAGAGATACCTTAGGAATAAGAATTTAACTTTTCACCCTATTGTAAAACTAAAAACAGGAGCTGAGGTTTTAATGATCAGAAAAGGCAGATGTCTGTGCACCATACAGCCAAGGATGGGGGGCTAAGGAGGTGGGAAAACATGATTTTTACATATTGATAAGAAATAACCAGCTGCTGGTACTTAATTGCCCATAATACACTGTTTTATTACAGTATATGGTGCACAAACCTCTAATATTGGCTAACATCTTTTTATTCAGCTGAGCTGTCCTTCATAAATGGAGCACACTTGTTAAAATCCATTAGTGATTATTCTCTTGAGCTGTTAAAAATGGCCTTGGGTGTGAACTTAGGATGAATACCTAAGCATATATAACTGGAGAGTGATGATGGGATGGTACTCGTTTTCAGCACTAATGATGAATACTAGCATGGAGCATAATGAGATGTCAAGAAGCCTGGAAGGACTTAAGTAACTGACTTGAGTTATTTATTTCCCTAAGAAAGGTTCATATATAACGGTCTATGGTCTTGTCCTGCTACAGCAGGAAGGTGAGTGATAAGAGACCTGAAATGCTTGGAATTAAATGCTTTATATCAGGCTACAGGTAGCAGGGGTTACATTTGTAACTGTTCCTCTGAAGGAAAGGCTTCTTGTAAGTAGAAAGTAGCAAGGAGTGGACTGGGCTAGAATTTTTTGATATAATTTTTATTTACAAGGAGGGTTTTTTAACATGGGGAAACATGAAAAACTGGCTACTACTACATGGAGTCTATTGGAAATGAACCAATCAATTCTGCTCATGACATAAGAACATTAGAGAAGCCATGTTGGATCAGGCCAATGGCCAATCCAGTCCAACACTGTGTCACACAGTGGCCAAAAAAACCCAAGTGCCACCAGTGGAGCTAGAAGCCCTCGCACTGTGCACCTCCCCCCCACAAGCACCAAGAATACAGAGCATGACTGCACCAGACAGAGAGTTCCAACAATAGGCTGTGGCTAATAGTCACTGATGGACCTCTGCTCCATATGCTTATCCAATCCCCTCTTGAAGCTATCTACGACTGTAGCTGCCACCACCTCCTGTGGCAGTAAATTCCACATGTTAATCACCCTTTGGGTGAAAAAGTACTTCCTTTTATCAGTTCTAACCCAACTGTTCAGCAATTTCATTGAATGCCCACAAGTTCTTGTATTGCGAGAAAGGGAGAAAAGTACTTCTTTCTCTACCTTCTCTGTCCCATGCATAATCTTGTAAACCTCTATCATGTCACCCCTCAGTTGACGTTTTTCCAAGCTAAAGAGCCCCAAGCATTTTAACGTTTCTCCATAGGGAAAGTTTTCTAGTTGCCCCTTTCTTCATTCTAGTTAATCATTCATTAACTATTCTAGTTGCCCTTTTCTTCACTTTTTCCACTGCTATCTTTTTTGAGGTGTGGTGACCAGAATTGTATGTTTGTCTTGGAGTTGTGTTGATGCAGTGGCCTTGATGCAGAGGGTGCAACAACTTCTGTCCATTGAGTGCAATTTCCCCCTTGCTGTCTAGCAAAGCCTGATAGGCCTCCTATTCCTGGGGGTCTTTCTCCTGGGGGTCACTCCAGTAACAAGATTGGGGGCTGCAGTATGGCCTACCATGGAAGCAGAAAGGCAGGAAAGCCATGTTCTATCCATGAGCCGATGGAAATGCTGGTTTGGATCCAAGTTGGCACTTCCATACTTCAAAATAGTCCATATTCTGCTGAAAGGAAATTCCCTTTACAGACAAGACTGATTTTTTTTACTCATTTTTTATTTTCTTCTCTGTTAACACTGAAGTGTTAAAAGGCTGTTAAAAACGCCAATCTAAACAACAACAACACAGTCATGTGCCTACAGATATTAAATCAGATATCACCTTGAAGCTTCTTTGTGCAACCTTAGGTATTTGCATAGTGTATTTCAGCACCCAGCATTACACTAGCATATGTTAGAAAAAGAATAAGAAATGATTGAGAGTTGCTTGATCCAGAGAGGGACACAGCTGTAATTCTAATAGGATTTAGTCTTTCCAATGACAAACTTCTTTCAATCCGCTTTTGAAGAGCTGTGAACCTCTCATTCAGGCATGTGCATGCAGACACAGCAGCTGCTGCTGTGGATGATATTGGTGAGTTAGTTGCATAGACAATGCCAGGAGCCCATGGACACATGCCAGATCATGATTTTATACTGATCCTGGGAGACTGTTCTGTAACAAACTCATGGAGCCAGAGGTCATGGTTCAAATGTAATCGGCTGTAATGAATTAGGTAAGATTAATGAATATGGACATAAATTAGCAAAGTCCCAATTGGAAAAAGCATCTTGTTCTCACTAGTTGAATTTCAATACTATGCTAGAAAAATATACCTCCCCATCTTCAATCATCACCTTTAAGGGATTCAAGTAGCCAAATAAAGAAGCAGGTTGGGTCTTGTGTATTATCTCATTTTGTCAGCCCAGGTCTGACTGCTATGCAAAGATCGGCACTACCAGGGCAAGAAAACACACAATTATTAATTAAAGCCTGACCTTGTCACTTCATTATGGAGGATAAAAGTAACATTAGCAAGAAATAATTTGGACTATGACAAAGCTTCCACATCATTTTACAGAAAGAGATAATGCTACCTCAGTTGCTTACCAATACATTAAAAAGCAAAGTATTCTTAGGAAATGCTCTTTAAGAAAGTAGAACTCCAGTATGCTTCCATGAAATTATAGCCATCCCCATCCCCAGGTATTCGTTAATTTATGCCTGTGAATTACCAAAAGTAATGGACAATATCACCTCATGTTGTTCCACTAACACTAATCCATGTTCTGTTTACAGTATAGTTTTCCCTCCATTTCTTCTCTCCAGTATAGAATATGAATGGATCATTTGGATCCAACTCAAATTTCATGTAAACATTAGATGACATATGAGGCTGTGCCTATTGCAACCAAAAAATCAACCCAGTTTCAGCCTGCTCTTTCTTAGCCAGTCCACCATGGCCTCCAATCTCTCAGCCAGATTTTGTGGGGCAGTGGCTGACCAGATGCCTGACAACAGATACAGCTGGGAGTTATCGACATATTGATGACATCCAAGCCCGGAACGCCTGGCCAGCTGGTCAAGGGGGCACATATAGATGTTAAACAACATCAGGGAGAAGAGTGCCCCTTGGGGAACACCACATACTAGAGGGTGCCTAGCGGACACTTCCTCACCCTGTGCCACCCTCTGTCCCTGACCACAGAGAAAAGAGCTACCCCACATATCCCCATGTCAGTGAGGCAGTGAGTCATAAGATTGTAATCGACTGTAAGATCGCTTGCCATTTGCTGGTAGCATTTTGAGCTAGATTTTCAATCCATTTTTACTCTTTTGAAAACTCATGTCCTTTTTGAGCAAGTATGCTTGAAGAATCGGAGCAAGTCTTTATTTTGAGTCTCATGTACTTCATCAGCATTTCCACCGGCACTTGTTAGAGCACACTTTGGACAATGTTAACATGATTTCAAATATTCAGGACAAGCAAGGTACCTGCTTTAAGTCCTTAGGAGAAGCTAAAAAGACGATTAACAAGCTGAGTCCATAAAAAACATCTGTTCCAGTCATGCTGCTGGTTTTTTATTAGTCCTTCAAATCCATTGCAAAGATCTCTAGAGCAAGAAAAATGCTGTAGTGTGGAGTGCAATTTCCAATTTCTAGCCTGATTTTGTTGATTCATACATATGCATGACTAGTGTGCTCTTCCTGAATACAAAGATCAGTCCCCCTCCTCCCCTTTTGGGGCTGTATTTTGTTTATTTTCCTTGAAATGCCCTTGAAATTTCATTTGCTCAGTGAAACCAAACAAATAATTGCATACTAAAAGGGAAATGAATACTGGCAAGCTAAATAATCTGCAGCATCAAATATTCCCCTTCAGTGGTTAACATTCACAGTGAGGAAGAAGTAGCTATAAACAGCTGGCTGTATCTTAAATGCAATAACTAATACCAGTGTCAAAGGCACAAAGTGAAAATATCTTAGGATATGCCTTTACAGCTCAGCTCTAGCACTGTTAAGTGGAATACTCTATATAATTCTAATAGGAGTCAGACTTGTCATATTTCTTCCTAATCTCTACAGAAGAATGCCAGTGTAACCATAATGTCACTTACATCTTTTTCTAGTCAAAGTCACTTCCTTTCATGGGACTCTGGATGGGTCTTTTTAAAAGGTTATGCTCTGAAAGAAAAACTGTCAGAATTTATAAAGTCAAGAGTAATTTGCTGAATCAAATCTTTACACAATTAGAGAGACTGTTGTCTCTTTGCTGTGCATACTGTTGTTACCTCACAGGGCAGTACAAATTAGTTACGACTAGAGCTTCTGTAATGTCCTCCAGTGTGAAAATAAGGAGCTAAGGCGGTGTGAAGCAGAATTTCTAACCTGCTGCAGCAAAGCACAGTGGGCCAAAGGCATGGCTCATGTGACAACCAGAGAGGTCTATAGAGTTATGGAAAGGATGAACTTGGCCCATTTTAACTTCAGTGGCACTTGTTTCCCTCAGCATAACAGCCGGAGACTTCATATGGTGAGGGACAGTTTTCACCGAGTACCAAGTGTGAAATGCTATTGAAAAAAAGTCCAAAAGTTTATAATTAAAATCGGCATTTCTGAGTCAACTGCAGGCAGTGATTGCCTTTTTGGGAAATGGCACTTTTTATTTCTTAGCAAAAGTAATAGACAAAGGAAACAGTTATGAAGAGTGTAATCTGCTTAGCAGACAAAGGAGAATTCATGTGTTAACAATGACATTAACAGCGTTGGTACATGAAAAACATTGGGAGAGTGAAGTCTAATCCCATAACCTGAGGCCTAATGCCTCCCATCTAGTCTATGGACTTGAATGGTGGCTGCTGCTTTTTGGAAGGTATAAACAGTATAAATCCCAATGGCCATTGCCAGGATGGTCGGTCATGTGGACATTCACCATTGTGTTACAAGGATATCAGTAAGCCTTTGATTGGTAGAAGCTAAGAAGCTTGTTCTTGTGAAAAAGGTCAACAGGAAGGGCACATGGATAGGGTTACCATCCTGCAGGTGGGACCTGAAGTCCTCCTGGAATTACAACTGATCTCCAGATTACAGAGGTTAGTTCCCCTAAAAAAAGTGGCAGCTTCTGGGGGACTCCATGGTATCAAATACCTTCATTACTTTCTTGTCCCCAAATTCTGCCCAAGCACCACTCCCAAATGTTGGTTGCATGGTAATCCTGTAATCCACTTTGAATCTCAAACAAGAAAGGTGGGCTAAAATAAATAAATGGTAAAAGCACCTGGTGTGCTTTTGGCCTGAATATTTTCTATGAGTGTTTGAGGGGGCAAAGAGATGCTGAATTCATTAGCAAAGCTGACGACGTTTGGTTGATGCATGGAAGTAGCAGTGGTGAACCAGCATAGTTGTTGAGCCACAGTCACAGAATTTCTTCTCTTTCCTAAAACCACCACATCAGATATCTTTACACTAGAGCAAATGGCAGCCCTAGCTATTAAACCATTACTACAGAGGATAAAAATCTGATTCCAGTTCCTTTTGACTATGTTCCATTCTGCCAGCATGACAAGCAGTGTCACTCTCAAGCAGGGTTCCCATGGCTCAGCAGGTGCATTCAAAATGTCAGTTTTAATTAGGAAGGTGTATTTTTCCAGATATTGTTCACAACCCTCCTTCTTCTCACCAAATATAATGCCAGAAACCTGGGCTTCAGTAAATCTGATGCCTCTTTCTTGAGCTAACAAGAACAAAGCAAATTTAAAAGGGCTGCTTTCTCCATTTGAGGAACTATTCAAAGCATCAACAGATAAGCGCTTGGGCACTTAACAGAGTGGAATGACAGGATGCAAATATAAATAAATAGATGGTTTTAAGGTGGTACTGGTGATTTTCCTGTTGGTATGGTCAGGGTTCTTGTCCATGCCCTGGTTGACCTTTAAAATTAGGAAATAACCCAGGCATGATCACTCCTAGGTGCCCTCTCTCAGGTCTAAGAGCCTGGTCAGTCTCCTGCTTTACTGAGGGGATGTGGATGGTGAAAAGACAAATGAAATGGCTAGAGGGACAGTGGAAAAAACTCCTGATGAATCCAACAGGGAATGGGCTAGAGTTCATTTTATAGCCTACTTGTAGACTTATGGAATTCTGGGTGGTCAGTGGCCTATTGGGTTCTGGCCTACAGGAGGACCTGGACGGCTCTGCAGCCTGCAATGATCATTTTCTTAACATTTTGTGAATAAAATCTCTCAGATCCATTCTGACTTGAACTCTACATTAGAAGTAACTGGATCAGCTGACCTTTTGAGGTTGGGAATTTGGGATTGGGAGGTACCATTTGGCAGTGGTTTAAGCCCTACTTTGAAGGTAGGTTTCAGAGTATGGTACTGAAGGAATTCTGCTGGTAGGGAAAAGGCTTCACCCAGTAACTGGGATTCCTTCTGTTTTGGATGGCACTCTACCTATTGGAGCAATTTCCATAGCTGGACCCTGGCCTCCTGTTGGATAACAGGAAGGTCACCCTTGAAGACTGTTTGGAAGTTGTAGTTTGTACAGAATACTAAGGCTAGAATGAGTTGGTCTTTTAAGCCTGCCAAGGTTTAAAGGCACATCATGGCAGTTGGGGTGGGGCTTCCCCCAGCTGGCCAGCTGGCTGGTGGCAGGGAGGAGTTGGCAAAATTGGGAGATCTTTTGCCAGGACCTGGGAGCTGGCAAGCCTAGCCTCCTCTTCAACACTTTTGGTTTTTCTTGAACAACTCATATCCATCCACTACTACATTCCAGTCATGGGAATCATCCCACCAATGCCTGTTAAATCATATCCCTCTGTCTGCATTAGAAGTTCAAGCTCTTCCTTCTTATTGCCCAAGCTTTGGGCAATGGTACATAGATACCTGACACCTCACAAGTTTGGCTCCATCAGACCCAGCCCTCTCGGGGGACACTGAACTGGCCTCTCCACTAAACATTTACTCTTTACTAACTGTATAAACCTTTAGTATGTTCTTTACCACATTGTTCTCTGAAGGCAAGGGGACATGGTTATACCTTTAAACTTTTCATTTTGAGTGACAGTTACATGAATCCATCTTCTTCTTCTTGATTGTGTATTATTAATCAGGCCTTTGATATGGTTCCTTTGTATTTGCTTTTTTAATAGAGTGGAGGTAATTCAGGACACATGGTAGCAAGTTTACTGTAATTTTTAAAATATTCAAAAAAATTAAAATAGTAAAAAAATTAAAATCGAGCCAAGTGACAGTTTTGTTGGATGTATTAGTCCACTGCTCTCTGTGTATGTAGTGTATTGTAAGTTTGAATGGATAGCTTTTTTGGATTCCACTCCTGTGGAACTTTTAATTCTACCACATATTCAGCATGTCAGTTTATTTTACTTCTGACCGGGTGCCTTTTTTCTTGCCTGGTATCTGACAGCTTGAATACATTTCCTGTCAGTGTCTTTAAGGCTGCTTTGTAAAAGTTTTCAAAATGCTAAGTAAATCTGTATGTCATTGTTATGACTAGGGCTGTCAACCCCCCCCCCCCCAAAAAAAATTGGTGATATCTGGATTCGGAAATAAAATTTTCGGTGTTCCGGATATTACCGAATAGGGTATTAGAATATATCCGAATATACCGCAATATTCGGATATATAGGGTATTCGGCTCTCATTATACCCTATGGGCCATTGAAGTCAATGGCAACATAGGGTATAATCAAAGGCTGCTGGGGGACAGGAGGGTTGAGGGAGAGCCCCCAAAACTGCAGGGAACCTGCAGGGGACTGTCCCCCACAAAACTCCCAAGTCCCAAAAAGATTGGGCTGGGGGGTCCCATTCCAGGGGCATCCAAAGAGGGTGCCCCTATCCCACCATTATGCCCTATGGGCTATTGCCCTCAATGGCAACATAGGGCATAATCAGAGGCTCTGCCCCAAAGAACATGGGGAGAGCTGGCCAAGCACAACATGCATGCTGGTTCCGGGTCTCTCACCCAGATGACAGCTTCCCTGCCACAGAACACACAATCTACAGATGCCAGCTCTCCAGCCCTACTCCAAACAACACAACTCTCAAACAACAGGAGCAGTGTACCACACCTAGGTCCACATCTGTATTTGACACAAAGCAAGATGAAGCATTCAGACTTACCTTGAGCAATGAACGGTTGGCTGGTCTAGGCTCTTTGGCATTACCCAGGGTGCACCACAAGGAGGCAAGCCAGAGTTGTACCCCAAATGAGGGAGATGTATGGGAGGGCCTCAGAGAGTGAGAGGGAGGGAACCATTCCCTACCTCTCAGCAGCAACACACACCAGCCATCACTGTCCCACTAGGGGAACTTTAGCCAAGGTGTGTTTGCCCTCCTCATCACAGGACCCCCCTTCTTTCGCCTCCAAAGAAGAAGAAACAGAAGGAAAAGAAGAAATAGAGGACAAGAAACAAAAAAGATGTTGGATTTCTCTCCTGCCCTTCACTCAGAGTCTCAGAGCGGCTTACACAACAGGTCACACAGTCTCCCTTACGTCTTCTTCCCCCCCCGCCCCACAGCAAATGCCCTGGGTTGGCCTGAGAGAGCTCTCACAGAAGGCTGCCTTAAGAAAAAAAACTCTGAGAGAGCCATGGCTGACACAAGGCCACTCCAGCAGCTGCTCTGCCAGCAGAGGAGTGGGGAATCACACCAGTTCAAAAAAAGATAACAGTCCATACACTTAACCATTATGGCACTCTGACTGGAGCTGCTGGGTTTTTTTACCCCTTTAAAAAAATTATTTTGGCTATGATGACTTGGGGATTGGGAAAATTTTCTTTTACTGCTCTGCACTGACTTCATGCAGCATTCTTTCTGAGTCAGGCAGGCAGCATGTTAGGAAAAATGTTGGGGCTGGGCCATTTTCCCGCCAATCAATTGAGCAGTTACTGGGCTCTGGGCTGGGGCTCCTTCTGGGCTCTCTCTACTTTTATTCTAGGGAGGAGTGTTTCCCTGACTTCTCAGATCAGACTGAGAGTGGATGCAGGCACAACAAGGTGCTCACTTCATACACTCACAGAGTCCACGTCTGGGCAGCCAAACACTGGCATGTTGATCTTCAAGAAGACCAGCATTGCCACTGTGTCAGGATTGAGGCTTGTGCCATGTGGGTTGCCAATGTTGCCTGCATGGGAAAAAATGTGCTCGCTTTCAACACTTGTCGGTGGGCACAAGAGGAACACCTGGGCCACGACAGAGAAGTCTGGCCAGACCGTCTCCTTCGAGACCCAGTAGTCCAATGGACTTGTGTCCTGTGGTGCACAGGGCTCCTCAAGGTATGCCCTGACCTGCGCAGCACCCGTGTCCACTCTCATGGGCCCAATGCTCTGGGAGGGGCCAGAAAACCACCCGAAGAGTGCCATCTCCACAGTCTTCGGTATGGGAGCCTTGAGGGAAACGTTGCCTAACGGGGTGGGGGTGGGGGATGAGCAGAAATCACCAAAGCAGAGGAGCTGCTTTCACCCCTCACTTCCTCAGCTCCTTTCGACCTTGCCCTCTTGGCCTGCCTCTGCTCAACCTCCTGCGAGAGCTTATCTCGCCATTGAGTGAGCTTGCTGACCTGCTCGGCGACCTTGCCCTTACAGCGCAGGTCACAATGGCCACCAGCATGTAGACCTTCTGCTTCATGAGTGCCCCAAAATGTTGCTCAAGCCTGCTTTGAAGACATCTCACGAACGCGCTCACCGCTGGAAGGTAGTCTGCACGGTCTTCGCGTCACACCAGAAACTGGGCCAGTATCCCCTGGGCCATGTGGACCATGGGAATGACCAGTGCAATGCTTGCCGTGTCAGATGAGAGCATCTCTGTGAAGGTCTTGAAGGGCTGAAGAACCTCCACAGTCTGAGAGGCAGTCAACCAGTCTTCCTGGTTGAGCCGGCTCTCCTTTGAAATGACCCTGCTCTCATCGATCAGGGCATCCAGGGCGCTTTCAGCTCCACCAAGTGCTCCAGAATGGCACAGGTGGAGTTTTAGCGAGTGCATACATCCCCCATCAGGTGGGGATCTGGCAAGCCGATCAGCGGCCGCTTCTCCTCCAGCAAACGAGCATCTGTATTGCTGTGGGAGAAGTGACTCACCATGTGTCAGCATTTCTGGAGCAGAAGCCGACACTCGTGAGTCACCGTGATGTAATCATCATCTCTTTGGGATGACTGACCCAAGGGGTCCGTCACCACATTGTGGATCAGGTGGGCTGCGCAGGGAATGCGTGTATTGCCCTTGGTCATCGCGATCATGTTCGTGCCACCATCTTTCACCATGAAGCCCGTGGTGACCCCACTGCCTACCTATTCCTCAACAGACCTAGTGATAATGGCACTGATGTTGTCCCCTGTGTGCAGCCTGTTGATTGGTTTGGCATGCAGCAGGCCTTGCGATAGCCGACCTGGGGGCCTTGACCCTGCCTATTGCTTCCACTACCCCCCCCCCACCTCCTCAGCTTGCCACCAGTGTGCAACCCCTGAGGCAGCCACGGGGAAGAGGTGGGGCCTCTTCCTCGCACCACTGAACCCTGAGGATGGAATGGTGAAAGGCCCCTCTGTAGCAGTCCCACGCACAGGTGTGGGGGTCCTCTCTCCTCTCCTCCACCCCTCTGGTCTTCTCCTTCGCTTTGCCCCCAGGGCCTTTCTTAGTTCCCTTCCCTGCCACTCATCTCTCCCCTTGGCCAAGCTCTATCTAGACTGATAGTCTTTGGGGTGTTTAGATCACCTAACCTGCTATATTAGCAACCTTACCAATTAGAACTTGACTCCTTTTTAATTACCCTCCTCCCACCAAATTTGCTTTTTTTATAGAGGTCCCTAACCTATCCTAAAAATTTCCTTTTTTGTGTTTGAGCTGGTAGTGGTGGTTTAAACTAGCGAAACCTGACCATACCTGGCTGAATGTTTTAAAAGTAAACCTTTTTAGTGGGACTTTAAAGCTTCCCCTAACTGAATCTACTGGGACAAACCTGATTTCCATTTAAACAAGAAATGCAAGTGTCCCCTAAATGAAGATAAATCTGGTGTAACCCTGACTAAATCAAATAGGCTGGCACTGACCTTCAGTCACTGAAGGCAAAGTGAAGTTTTTCTATGCTGTTGGGTTTTTTTAGTACAACCCCCCTTGTCTAGCTTAGCTGCCTTTATGGTAAAACCTTTGCTCTTTTTAGATTCCTGACACTGTTCCTATTAAATCGCCAAACTGCAGCCCTACACTAAGTTAAGTGAAAGGATGAAAATGTATCAGACAGTCCCTCCTAACACTAGCATAACAGATATGGATCCTATTTAAAACCCCAAAAAACTCCAAGAGTACCAGATCAGAAAACCAAAAAACAGCAGGCAAACCAAGCCGCCCCCTCCCCGCCAAAACCCCCTCAGGCCGCAGACAAGTAGACTTTGCCAAAGGACCACCAGACCAGGCTATTGGCTAGCAAGCAACAGAGCACAGGACAGAGAGACCAAGGTCACCAGCCTCACCCCCCAACCCACCCACAAGCCCAAACTAGCACGCCAACCAGACCAGGTAGGCTAAGTTGGCACTGAGGCCACAGGAGAAATAAAGACTGAGAATAAGCCAAGGGACCACCAAAAAACCAGGCTACCAAAGGCCCAGCACAAGCACAACAACCAGAGCCCAGGTAGACACTCAGGCCACAGAAAAATGGCCTGTTCCAAAGCAAACAAACAGGGGCCAAAAAAAAACAGCAGCCGAGCAAAGCAGAAATTATTTTAACAAACTAGGCAAAAGGGATTAAAGCAAACAACCCCAGCCAGGCCAGGCCAGGCCAGAGCCACCCCCTTCCCTCCCCCCAGCAACCCCCCAACTAGGGTTGCCAAGTCCAATTCAAGAAATATCTGGGGACTTTGGGGGTGGAGCCAGGAGACATTAGGGGTGGAGCCAAGATCAAGGCTGTGACAAGCATAATTGAACTCCAAAGGGAGTTCCGGCCATCACATTTCAAGGGACGGCACACCTTTTCAATTCCTTCCAAAACCACCCAGACACCTACACAAGGAAAACAGAAGGTTTTCTAAAAAATAGAAACAAAAACCTGCTTATAAAAATTCCCCAATCCCATTCCCCACAATAAAGAAAAAAAGGAAGGATCTCACCCAGTCAGATACTGAAGCCCAGGTCCAGGATTCAAGATCAGGATCACCATGCCAGGCCACAGACAGCAGAGCAGTGGAGCACTTTGCAAAGCAGCAGAAGCTCAACACCAGCTCAGCCTCTCTATGGCAACAGGAACAGCAATGGAGTCCAGGGGGCAAGAGATGATAAATAAATACCCACTCTCTGCCCATGGACAGAACAGAACAGTTTGAAAATAAATTGTTCTGTTCTCTGATTTCAGTTATTTCATGGTTAGTAACTGTGGGATTGTATAGCAGTTTTAAATCAAGTGCTACAATATGCATTTTTTTTTCACTTTAAAAGTGCAACCTCTTCTTAAACTCCTATTGCTATGCAAAAATCTTCCTTCCTTGAAAAAGTGTGAAATTCTGATTCTAAAGAACTGGAAACGAGAAAATAACACATTGGATCTTGTTTCAGTATTATATAGTGAATCATCTGAGCTTAATTTTAAACTGTATTTGGTCCTCAGCTTCTATTTGGTGCTGAGACTTGGCCCTAGTATATGTACAAATTAGTAACAATGGCTTTTTAGAATATTAGACAAATTAATCAAGGATAGATCTATCAATAACTGTTAACCATGAGAACTAATAAGTTCAGGGGCAGTGTACCAGAATACCAGATTTGTAGGACAGACCAGATTTGTAGGACAGACAATTGGTGAAGAACTTTGTGCTCTCTTTCTAGGATTCCTTGACATGTCTGTTTGGCTTCTATGGGAAACAGGATGCTGGTCTACATGGGCCTTTGGCCAGATCCAACAGGGCTTCTCATATGTGCGCACACACACAAATAGGCCCCAGTCTTCTCAACTGAGGGATTAAGAGGGACAGCATACAGATGGATAATGATTGGCAGGCTTGCATCCAAAGATCTTTGATTTTAAAACATTCAGCATGAACACTATCATCTTAAGAGCCAATCTACAGATTGATCACATAGTACACTGACCATTTTAGGTTGTTCATGAGAGACTCCATATTTAGATGCTCTCAGATGTTTTATTTTTTAAACAAATCCTCCCACTTACAGAAAACTAACACATTATGGAGAATGTCCTAGGACAGCCTTTCCTTGTAATGCCACCCAAGTAGCCACTTAAAATGGCCAGAGATTTTTAAAAAGAATCTTTTGTTTTTGCTGCCATCTGGTAAGAACAGGGTGGTTGTCAGTCTTGCATAGGGTTGTCAATCCCCAGGTGGGGCAGGCGATCCCCCAGTTTGGAGACCCTCCCCCCGCTTCAGGGTCGTCAGAAAGCGGGGAGAGGGGAGGGAAATGTCTGCTGGGAACTCTATTATTCCCTATGGAGATTTATTCCCATAGAAAATCATGGAGAATTGATCTGCGGGTATCTGGGGCTCTGGGGGGGGGGCTGTTTTTTGGGGTAGAGGCACCAAAATTTCAGTATAGCATCTAGTGTCTCTCCCCAAAATACCTGACAAGTTTCAAAAAGATTGGACCAGAGGGTCCAATTATATGAGCCCCAAAAGAAGGTGCCCCTATCCTTCATTATTTCCTATGGAAGGAAGGAATTGAAAAGGTGTGCCATCTTTTTAAATGTGATGGCCAGAACTCCCTTTGGAGTTCAATTATGCTTGTCACAGCCTTGATCTTGGCTCCACCCCTAATGTCTCCTGGCTCCACCCCCAAAGTCTCCTGACTCCACCCCCAATGTCCCCAGATATTTCTTGAATTGGACTTGGCAACCCTAGTCTCGCAGGCCACATACATGGACAATGGGCTGTAGTTTGTGGATGAGTCACAAGATATACAATGTACACATGAAACTCCCTCAAACTGAATCATACCATTGATCCATCAGAGTAATTATTATCTACTCAGACTGGCATTGACTTTCCAGAGTCTTAGGTATAAGTCTTCCATATCACCTACTACCTTATCCTTTTAAAATTAGATTCCAGGGATTGAAACTGGATCTTCTGCATGCCAAACTGATGCTCTACCAGTAAGCCATGGCAGTCTCTCCTAATACTATAGATGTGCTGCTTGTCATGTGGTTAGCACTTTTTAAAAATATAAAAGGGCATTTGAACATTCAGTCTTCCACTACCAGGCTGAAGCAGAATAGTCCCAACAGCTCTGTAGCCATATACATATTTTTGAATTTAGAGATTAACATTATGATGAATTAAATTATAATGTAAGAAAGTAACAATATTTAGCTTTGCTTTTGCCAGTGTCAAGAACTAGGTAAAAAGAAAAGAAAGTCAATAAAATATACCTACAGATTGTATTTGAAGACATTATCTACTGTGATTGTAGCACAGAACCAGGAAATGCAACAGGAAATACCTTTAAAGAAGATCCCCCACACAACTGTTTGAGTGCAGCAGAAAATTTCAAAGTATGAGAGCACAATATATCCTTCCATATCTGTGTCCCTATGAATTAAGTTTTGTTTTAGCATCTCCCTTATCAGCATGACTTTTTCATCAGTGGCATTCCAGTTGCACTTTCTTATGATCTCAGGTGAGCCTTTTGGAATTAACCCTACAAGGGCTTCTATCAAATGAAGATATTTCAGCCATGAGATTTATATCATTTTCTGATTTTTAGCATGTTCTTTTATTTTTGTGTTTTTGATTATTTGCCATATGTTTTAAATCGGTTGTTATTGGCGTAAGCTACTTTGTGAGTCCTACAACTTTAATGTGGAACACAAATATTTTAAATAAATAATCATCCTTGCTGAAGGTTGCCAGCCCTGCACTGGCAAATACTGGGAGATCTTTGGGGATGATGCCTGCAGAAGGTGAAATTTCTGGGGATGTGATGTCACATCCTATGTGATGCTGTAGGAATTTCTCCAACCTCAATGGCCTTTACCACAGAGGAAATTTCTACAGTGTCACCATTGATGCTACTGTGATATGCCATTTATATGCAACTAATGCAAATCTCTGTTGCAAAAATGCATTAATTGTAATGGGAAGGGGACCATTTAGCATGAGGAAAACTGATGTGAAAATAAAACTTATGGGTTCATTCACATAGAGGAGAAGCCATATCAAAATGGGATGCTTTTGAAATGTGCTGTCATCCCTCACTCTGTTGGACTGAGATAAAAACCTGAGAAACAAAAAGAACAGTTTCAGTGACTGCAGGTTTGGAAACTAGTGTTGAAGGGAAGGATGAATGCCATTTGGATTGGGGCCCACATAGGAGTAAAATAGTCAGTCGTTATCTCCTTACAATAAGTAATATTCAGTGTCAAGAGATGCTGATGGTGATATCAGTCCTGAATTTAAATTCTTGTTAAAAAAACTCTAAAAAAATAAATATTTTTGCCACGTGGCAGCAGTTGTGAAGTAAATATGTCCTGTTGCTCAGATCTTACATCCTGTCACATTAATGTTTCAGAGCACTCAATATAAATATTAAAACTAATAGCTTCTCTCTGCAGCGATTACTCCATCATTCCCTGAAATCATCATAAAACATTCAAAGCCTTTTAGAACATTTACACACTTGAATCTTGTGGTGGAGAAAGGAGACTAAGAGAGTACAGCTTGCAAACTTAAATAATAGTGAAAAGCTGTTTATGGAATATGCTTTATTTATTCATCATTTTGAGTAAAGTTTCAGTTTTGAGGGGTGTATGTGTCAAAGTATAGCCATCAAGGGAGAAGGCTGAAGTATTGCATTTCTATATTCTGAGAATGAGTGAGTGAGTGAGAGAGAGAGAGAGAAAGGTCCATGAGACTTTCAGTCCAAGGTCAATCAATTTTAGGACTGCAGGTACGTAAACAGCTAATGGATTGTAAAGACACATACTGGTGTTATGAATTTTTAACAAGTGACTCTTCAGGACAGACCCCTATAAATCAATGATGACTTATTGACTGGATCAATTATGCAAACTTTAAAACATTTAATGACAAGTAATGAACAAGTCTCTAGGGTCTGCCAGTCAGCAGTGTTCTGCAATTGTAGTTGCAGCTACTTAAGTGAAAAGTCTAGGTGGGAAGCACTTCCTCTGACATAAAGAAAATCTGAAAATATCCTGAAGTGAAAACGATTAATAGCATTTCTCTCTGTGGTATATGTAGGGTCTGTCCAAAGGCAGAATAAGACTACTCCAAATAATTGAGTTCTTCATGGGCATGTTTTCTTGCTTGTATAGCTGTAGGGGTTACAGTGTTGATTTAAGATTGCAGAAACCTTTCACTCTTTCATATAGCTGTCTGAGGCTACAATCATAACATTATCCTGGAAGGAAGCCCCATTGAATAAAATGAGACTGATTTCAGAAGAAGATGATGATATTGGATTTATATTCCGCTCTCCACTCAGAGTCGCAGAGCGGCTCACAATCTCCTTTATCTTCCTCCCCCACAACAAGCACCCTGTGAAGTGGGTGGGGCTGAGAGGACTCTCACAGCAGCTGTCCTTTTAAGGACAGCGGGCATCTGCCTTTCTACTTTAAAACCTGAGGAACCTTGTAAAGGCTTGTTTTCTGGATGGTATGTCTGTGCCTTTAAATCGAAGAATGGGGTTGGGGTGAGCCAGTAGAACAAGACGGCTGCTCCCAGTTAGCTGTGAAGCTGTAGCAGTCCAGAGACCCTCTGTTTGTTTCATAATCTTTTTAGAAGATGTTTGCATAGTAAAGGAGGACTAGAACCTTTGCTTTCCCTGTGTTAGTCTGATAGAACTTGGAACTTCAGCAACTTGTGAGTAAATTGCCCCAGTGAGACCACACAAGTGTGGGATCGCAGACTGTTTATTTTGGCTGCTTTCTCTTTCTGTGTGTGTGTGAGAGAGTGAGTGAGTGTACAGGGTAATGGGCTACTTGGGTATGAGGAAATGAAGACTGTATTCAGGGGAACTGCACTGCTGTATTTTAATGTATTTATTTTGGGAATGGGAAAGTCTCCTGGCTCTGCCCTGAAGTCCCCTGGCTCCACTCACAAAGTCTCCCGGCTCCATCTCCAAAGTCCCCAGATATTTTCTGAGTTAGACTTGGCAACCCTATGGTATGTGGGCAATGAGCAGGGCTCCACTGTGCATTTTTCTTCCCCCTCTAAGCTAAGAACAAGCAGGAGGACATTAGCCCATGGCCGTTGAGATGCATCTCCTAAAAAATGCAATTACATCTCACTAGAGACAATGGGATGGTCAAATCTCTTCCTCACCACTTCTTCAGGCAGGGAGCGTAGAGTTGGAGTGTCAAATTCTAGAGCAGCTGAAGGAAGAACTTCCTGGAGACAGGAAAAGAAGCCTTGACCTGAGCTGACTGGGCTCAAGCAGGAGGAGACAGAGATTTATAAAGCTGCCTTGCAGGAGAAAGGTGGGCTCTCTTTTACTTGGGATGTTGATAGGGTTGCCAAGTCCAACCCCAGAAATATCTGGGGACTTTGGGGGTGGAGCCAGGAGACTTTGGGGGTAGAGCCATAAGACACTGGGGTGGAGCTAGGGGGAGGGGGGGAAACAGCGCCGGGGAGCGTGGCGAGCTGCCCCGTCTCGGAGAGGGCGACGCCGCTGTGCAGCTGCCGCCTCTTCTCCGCTCGCTGTGGCTGCTCAGGCTGAGGCCATCTCGGAGGAGCAGCCATGGCGAGCGGAGAAGAGGCGGCAGCGGCGCGGCGGCCTCACCGGCCCCGCCCCGCCTCTGGGGTGGAATCAGGGGGGGGGGAGGCGGGCCAGGGGCATGGCGAGCTGCGAGTCCGGGCCCTTCTAGATTCGTGGCTTGCCATGCTCCTGGCCTGCCTCGCCCTCCCCTGCTCTGCTGCCGCCTCTTGGCTGCTCCTCCGAGATGGGCTCAGCCTGGGCCCATCTCGGAGGAGCAGCTGCGGTGGGCGGGGAGGGGCTGGCAGCGGCGCAGCGCGGCAACCTCGCCCGCTCCGGGATGGGGCAGCTCGCCATGCTCCCCGGCGCCGTTTCCCCCTCCCCCCGCTTCCTTTTTTTGGGGAGCGGGGGAAGAGGGTGGAAATCCTGGGGTCCCCCGGCAGGGCGGGAGGGTTGGGAAGCCTAGATGTTGAGCTGAACAGACCTCTTAACTGAGAATGGGAGCCAGCAGCCATCTTTTGACCATGCAGCTGGACCAAAGAGCTGGGAGCAATCATTATGGTAGTGAAAGATCTTTAGCGAACTAGGACACCTAAGATAAAGAGCCTGTTCTAAGTTTAACATCTAGTCAGGGCATGTTTTATAGAGAGGGACAGAGGATTTGTGTTTTACCATTTTCTTTTGTTCTTCCTTGCTTCAATCTGGTGTGGCGCTAAAAATATGCTTTTAATGCACTTTCTCTTTTCACTTTTCTCAATGCACTTTTCTCTTCGGTGCTTTTGGGACGTTACGCTGGGTACCCATATCTGGAAAGATTGTGCCCCTGCAATTGCAATGACGTTGAAACAACTCTCCACATCGTTTTGCACTGCCCTAATTACAATGACTTGAGGGCAAGATTAATCGCTCCGATTCTTGGGTCCTTGGCGGGCAGGCAGGAGGATGAGCAAATTGCCTTCCTTCTGTCTGACGCTCATTCTGATGTTTCATCTAAGATTGCCCGTTTCTGTTATGCTGCTCAGTTGGAAAGGAGGAAAATTGAGAATGTAAATCTTGGTTATGAGTTTTAACAATATGTGTAATAGTAGGAGTCAGGAATTTTGTGTAAGAGGTGATGGGTTTGTTTTTATGATTTTGTTTTTGTTTGTATTAAGCTGGTCGGATGACCGTGAATAAAGAACTACTACTGGAAGTGTAATCTGCTTTGAGACTCTGTAGGTTAGAGAAAAGCAGGATTTAAAAACAAACTCTTCTTTTCACTCCACCTCATTGTACATCCCTCCCCCCACTGTTTCAAATGTGCTATTTTAAAAAGGAAGTCCCAGGAGAAGGACAGCAAACAGTTGACAACTGGCTGTTCCTGCAGCAGTGCAAAAGGCATTAATCTCTGAGCCTGGAAGGGGAACTGGGAGTTCTGGTCTTTTCAATGGGAAACCCCTATATTGATCAGGTGGTGGTGGCAACTATTGGCTGATAGAAAGGAAAAACCCCTCCAGGAGAGTTGGGAACTCCACAGAGGGCAAGGCAGAAACAGGGGCTGCAAGGAGATACAGGCATGTTCTGCCATATCAAGAAACACCATCACCTGAAATCCAAATGTTATATTTACTAGCAAGTGCTATATAACAACATGGTTGTGTAAGAAAAAAAAGGATACTCTGTTATTAAAAACAGGAACCAGAAAAGAATGTGTTTTCACACTTATTCTTCATATCTGCGCCCCATGATGAAACATATAAAATCAGATTTCAAAAAGACCCTTGTACAGTGAGGAGAAGTGAGAAGAAGAGTTTGTTTTTAAACCCTGCTTTTCTCTAACCTACAGAGTCTCAAAGCAGATTACAATCTCCTCTTTTTCCTCTCCGCACAACAAGCATCTTGTGAAGTTGGTGGGGCTGAGAGGGTTCTGAGGGAACTGTGACTGGCCCAAGACTTCATATGGAGGAGTGGGGAATCAGATTCTCCAGGTTAGAGGCTGCTGCTTTTAACCACTACACCACACTGATTTCTGCCCCCCTTCCAAACTTTCCCCAAAAGTAGCTAAGTGAAAAAATCTCTTTTAACTACTACAGCCTGTTATGATGGTGAGCATAACAGGATGGTGAAACAGTAGGGTTACCAACCACCAGATGGGACCTCAAGATCTCTAAAAATTGTAACTGATTGTCAGAGATGTTTCCCTGAAGAAAAGATTTGCTTTGGAAGGAGCAATCTATGGCATTATGCCCTGCTGAATTCCCTCACCAAACCCAACCCTCCCCTGGCCCCTGTCCTCAAACCTTCACTAATCTTCCTATGTGGAGTTGGCAATGCTATTAATGGGAGGAGAACATAAAAGGTTACTTTAAGAAGTTACTATTTATTTAGTGTTACCAGCCAATGACTAGCATTTGTTGAGAGACTGGGGGGCATTTTTCAGTGGTAGAGCATTTTGCTTGGCATGCAAAGGTCCTAGGTTTGATCCTTGACATGTCCAGGATCTGGCAGTAGGTTATGTGAAAGACCTCTTCCTGAGACCCTGAAGAGCTGCTGCCAATCTCAGTTGGATGGACCAAGGATCTGATTCAGCTCATGTGACGTGTGGGCACAATATCGCTTCCAGGCTAAACCTAGAAGTGACAGCATTGTGCTGTCACAACACTAGAATTCACCGGAAATGCTATGGCTTTACTATATGGTCAGAGACTGTTGTTAGGTCTTCCACTATGGTGGAGATCTGGCAGCCTTATGTTCATTACAAGCAGGGTAAATTGACCCAGCATTAATTTGGTAAATGTCCTGTTTAAAGCATCCACTCTATTTACACTCTAGGGGCTATTGTACTGCATCTATATACTGTTAGTGACATGTGGCCCCCTTCAGTGGATAGTTAATCTGCTGATTGAGTCACACAAGTGCTAAAAAAAAATTCCAGCAAACTTTGGGGGACTCCCAAGGTTTGCAGAAAAATTTGAACATTTTGAAAAAATACAGGGTGTGTGTGTTAAACCCCCTCAAAAGCAAAGTAGCATTCTCTGTGCAAGTGCAGAAAACACACATCCAGCAGTTGGCAGCAGCACTGGGGTTCCACACTGGCTCCCATAGTGGTGGCTGTGCTGCCCAAGGCTCTGTGCTGGGCCAGGTGGTGGCTATGCAGCCTGGGAGGTGCACTGGGCATGCAGTCGCTGATGCAGCCTGTGGGGGAATCCTGCCCATGAATATTATGGGCCTACCCTTGTTCTATCTGTAGTGAATCCTTCTCTTGTTTCCCCCTTTCCTCTTACACACCCGCTTTGCTTGTAAGAAGTTCTTATATCCTGAAAGTCTCTCTGCTGTTGGAAGGCTTACACTTAGCTGATGCTTCTTTACAAGTCCTGTTGTAGTAAACGTTATGGAAAGCAACTCAGTTCCTTCCTCTTGATCTGTTTACCATCTTGCCTTGGATGAAAATGAGTATCACCACCTCTGTTTTAGGGTTGCCAGGGCCAATTCAAGAAATATCTGGGGACTTTGGGGATGGAACCAGGATACCTTGGGGGTGGAGCCAGGAGACTTTGGGGGTGGAGCCAGGAGCAAGGTTGTGACAAGCATGATTGACCGCCAAAGGGAGTTCTGGTAATCACATTTAAAGGGATTGCATACCTTTTAAATGCCTTCCCTTCACTGGAAATAATGAAGGATGGGGCACCTTCTTTGGAGGCTCTAATAATTGGACCCCCTGGTCCAATCTTTTTGAAACTTGGAGGGTGTTTTGAGGAGAGGTGCCAGATGCTATGCTGGAAATTTGGTCCTTCTACTTCAAAACAAAGAGCCCCGTGGCGCAGAGTGGTAAAGCTGCAGTACTGCAGTCCTAAGCTCTGCTCACAACCTGAGTTCGATCCCGGTGGAAGCTGGGTTCAGGTAGCTGGCTCGAGGTTGACTCAGCCTTCCACCCTTCCAAGGTTGGTAAAATGAGTACCAAGCTTGCTAGGAGAAAAGGGTAGATGACTGGGAAGGCAATGGCAAACCACCCCGCAAAAAGTCTGCCGTGAAAACGTTGTGAAAGCAACGTCGCCCCAGAGTTGGAAACAACTGGTGCTTGCACAGGAGACTGCCTTTACCTTTTTTACTTCAAAACACAACCTCCCAGAGCCCCAGATACTTATGGATCAATTCTTCATTATACCTTATGGGCACTGGTCTCCATAGGGAATAATGGAGTGCTCAGTAGATATTTCCTCCCCCCCTGCTTTCTAATGATCCTGAAGTGGGGGGGAGGGCCTCTAAATCAGGGGATTCCCTGCCCCCACCTGGGGATTGGCAACTCTACTCTGTTTTCATTTGGTCTTTTAATATGTAGGATAGTAAGGATGATTTCCTCTTCACATTGATTTTCTAATTGACCTCTGACATTGACTTTGATGTTCAGAAGGACAAAGTTTGAGAAGTTCTGAGCTTTTTGAGCTGACAGAATGCTTTTTTAATGATTGCATAAATACAGATTGAATGCTATTATTATTATAGAAACATGAGGGTAAAGCTATGGTATTACTATTCTTAAATTTCTTATTAGAATTATCCAATAAAAAGATAAAGGCATTTTTATGGATTCTTGGGCTTAATTTGTACATCATTTAAACATTAACCTTCCTTACAGATACAATTTGAGGATAATTCTCTTGATTATGGGCAGGCATAAGTTAAACATGGCATTTAGGAGCAAGAAGTGGTCCCTAAGCCCTAAGCCTGTCACACTGCTGGGTTATCCTTCTTCTAGACTGGATCAGACCTCCTGGATGAATTGGTAAATTGAAGATCTTATGTCTAAGAGCACCCACTATTTGCTCGTTACAAAGAGTAGACAGCAAAATGAAAGAGGATTTAGTTTGAAGAATCAAAGTTTAAGTGTTTCTGTAATGGAACAGAATGACTTAAAAACAGGAGATTACTGTCCCCTAGCTGTATTGCTCCTGAAGAAATAGTCTTCAAAAATCTTGAAATATCCTAAAGTGTTAGTAGTGAATCCTGGCTGAGTGTGTGTTATGTGTGAAGAATAAAATCTTTTTACAAGCTCCCACTGGCAAAGCCAAATTATTTTAAAGTTTACTTAGGGCCCAATTGTATTAACAAACTTTGCTCATGTTGAGTAGCCCTTTGCTCGGCAAGTCGTCCATTGATTGCAGGCTGGTGCTTCTTACCATGTGTAAAGAGAGTAGAATCAAGCTGCTAGGAAAGAGGCTTTTGCTTTTGAAGTACAGCCCTCAAAATTTTACAAAGGCATCCAAGGGGAAACCACCAGAGAATTTCACAAAAGTGGGAAAAGAGTCAAGAGATCTGTACTGATTAAAAACAACAGCAACTTTTTATTTATTGATCTGTCTGCAGATTAGTTTTCCTTGGTCAGTGTTTATTAGTGTTTCATCTGACTTGATACAACCACTCCAGGAGCTCTGATCCATACATTCAAAGTGTATCTAGTTCCACTTCACTTTGTAAATGCCCATATGCACTCTTTGAATGCTGCTTGCTGTAGTTGTCTACAGCAGGACTCAAGAAACAGGGGAAGCTCCTAACAGGGAAAGAGCATAATTGCACAGTGTAAATGGTTCTGGCTGTCCTTTTGCCCCACACTATTTTCCAGTCAGCTAAATTAGGTTCTCATCTCATTCCAGTTTTTTTCAATGAGGGCAAAGGCAGGGACTAAAGCATTGTCAAGGACAGAATGAGTAGGCACATTGATGGACACAGGTTATTGAGGAAGACTCAGCATGGGTTCTGTAAGGGAAGATCTTGCAGAACTAACCTGTTACATTTCTTTTAGGGGGTGAACAAACATGTGGACAAAGGAGACCCGATAGATGTTGTTTACCTCGACTTCCAGAAAGCTTTTGATAAAGTTCCTCATCAAAGGCTCCTTAGAAAGCTTGAGAGTCATGGAGTAAAAGGACAGGTCCTCTTGTGGATCAAAAACTGGCTGAGTAATAGGAAGCAGAGAGTGAGTATAAATGGGCAGTCTTCGCAGTGGAGGACGGTAAGCAGTGGGGTGCCGCAGGGCTCGGTACTGGGTCCCATGCTCTTTAACTTGTTCATAAATGATTTAGAGTTGGGAGTGAGCAGTGAAGTGGCCAAGTTTGCGGATGACACTAAATTGTTTCAGAGGATTGCTTTCAAGTACTAATGGATCCAGATCTGGTTAAAATAACACCTTAAAAGCTAACAAAATTTGTGGTAGGATATGAGCTTTCATGAGTCACTGAAGAAGTGAGCAATGACTTATGAAAGATCATACCCTACTACAAATTTTGATAGTTTTTAAGGTGCTACTGGACTCTTACTAGTTTCTACTACTGTTATAGACAGATTAACATGGCTACCCATCTTGGTTAAAATAGAGTAATTGTTGCATGCTAGGCAGATTATGAGAGTTAGGCAGGAAGGGATGAACCAGTGCTTGGCTCTCATGGCCTTTTCTTACATGCCCAGGGTAATGCTGTTCACCACTTTGGAGTGAGGAAAATTTTTTCCTCCAGGGCAGATTGGCCCAGGGATCCTTGTTTTTAAAATCTTTCTTTGGACATAGAGTAGGTGTCCCTGGGAGAGTGAGGAAGTTGTGAATTTGCTGTTTTGTGCAGGGCTGGACTAGATGAACCTTGAGGTCCCTTTCAGCTCTATGTTTATATGTTTCAGTGAAGGAGCACCATTAGCCTAATAGACTATCTTAAAACTCCAAAAAGAATGACAATTCTTTCATCTGGCACCAGGAACACAAAGCAGAACACTGGTCAAATTATGATCAGGTGACAAGAAATTCATTTTCAGGATTCCCTTAAACTTTTTACCCTCTTACCTAGATTGACATTACATCCCACTCATAATTGTCTGTGTCAGAAGTTATCTATAGCCATCTTCTGGATGAAAGTTCTCCATCCTTTACCTGTCATAGTTATCTCTTTGCAGCATTTATAGAGGCAGTAAAAATGTTATTTAAATGGCTGCTAGGAGGAAAACATTAAAAATTTATCTACAGATATAATCAAGAAAACTCATAGTGTATTTCAGTATACTCTTTTTGTTTCAGTTTGAAACAGGGTAATGCTGATCACCCTGATCACCCATTTGCATTATTCCTGATCATTTGCTGATCACCCATTTGCATTATTCCAGCACTTGTTTTTCTGCCTAAGCCTTAGCCTGCAGAATCAGTAATATAAGGAAGGAGTGGCTTTGGTGTCTATCTGGCAATTGTCAAGCTTCTAGAAACATCTGGACAGTCTTGTGGCAATCAGACAATGAGTGGCTGGCTTGGGTGGAATATTTAAAGCCTTGATCACACCTTTGCCAACAATTGTGCTCTTTCCTCAACTTTGCAACATGGAAATACGCTTGCTGATCACTATTTTCAGACCCAAGGGGGGATTTTTCTCTTTTGCCCAACATTAGGGTTGCCAGCCTTGAGGGGGGGGGGGGGCGACAAAACTGGAGGAAACCATGCTATAATAAATACAATAAAGACAAGACTTATAACCACCAAAACTTTTCTGAATGATTATTCTCGAATGTAACATAATC